>NC_000086.7:132252145-132555478 GCF_000001635.26 Mus musculus
AGTCAACTAAGATCCCAGAAAGTTAAATAATTCTATAAAGTTGGAAGGCAAGCCTATATTCCACCAAAAATTCTCATAAAATGAAGAGCTGGGTAAATTTAGTTTTTCAAAAACAGCAATAAGGAAAAGCACACTCAAACAATGAAAACCATCCATGTACAAAGAAAAAGTAACTAGGAAGCTATTGAGTGAAACCAGAAGGCACTGTCATTTTTTTGAATCAAAACTGGTTGAATATTGACAATTTCCTATGGTTCAAAATAATAACAGTTTCTTCAGAGACACAGAATGGGAATGAAACACAGTAGAAACTTGCAAGTCTTCAATATGTGAAACTGAAAACTACAGGAGGGAAGGAGAACAAAGAGTCTGTAATTTCTTTTTAGACCCTTAGGCCTATTCTGAACATTACATTCTTTCCCCAAGAGTAAGATCCTGGTGGTTTCTGATAAAAACTCTCTTCCTGCCCTATGTATGGTCAAAGCTTTGGATATAGTGAGCTGCAATGGAAACATTTTCTGGAAGAATCCGGAAGCCATGGGACTGTTCTGAAGGTCACTTTGGTTTTTCTTAGCTGTCCTATGTATGTGGTCTCAGTGTTTTAATAATGTATTAGCAAATGTTTCCTGGAAAAGGCCAGATAATAAATATTGTACATTTTATGCACCTAATGTCACAGTCTTTTTTTTTTCTTTCTTTCTTTCTAGTGACTATAGAAATTGAAAAGCCATCCTTAGCTTGAGGGCTGTTCAAAAACAGGTTACATGTTGAATAAGGGCAGTGGGTCTAGTTTAGCAGATCCTGTTTCACATGACAGGTCATATGTTTTGTATATTTTATTGTTTTCTTAATTTTTCATCCTGCCCTGTCTGACTTTCTTTTCTCAAAATTCAAGTCTATCAATAAAAATGCAAATGCTTAGTTAAATCTTTTCTGTAGATAAGAATTGTTCATATGAAAAATGAACAGGCTATGTTTTGATTCCTGAAGCTCCATCTACCTCTAAAAACCTTGATTATATTCTTTAACCAACAAACAAAAATAATAAATAAATATTAAACTATTTTCGTGTGCTGTAAAAGTGAAAATCTCTACAGATTTGTCATTGATGGTGTGCTCTGAGGTTTTAAAAACTCATTCTAGGACATATCTTCCTGTTTCTGTCTGTCTCTCTGACTTTGTCTCTGTATATGTGTCTCTCTGTCTCTGTCTCCTTTTCTCCCTCTCTCTTTATCTCTCTCTGCCTTCTACCTTTGGATCAGTATGTAAACTCTCAGCTACTGGATTAGTGCTATGCCTGGATTAGACACCCAGCCTCTGCCATGTTTGTCATAGATTAATGCTCTGAAACTATAAACAAGCCCACAATGAAATGTTTAATTCTAAAGTTACCTTGGTCATGGTGTTTCTTCACAGGAATCAAACAGTAAGTACAATACAAGGGAGGAATATAACAATTGGCAGATACCAAAATATACATACAAATAACTGTCCATCGACTGAGATGATAATATTTGAGAATATATGCTTATTAACATATATATTTGTGTATGCAGTAAAAATTGATGAAAAAAGAGGCCAATAATTTGAAAGACAACATCAAAGAATATGTGACAGGGTTTGTATGGAGAAACTAAAGAAATTATGTAATCATATTATATTATAATCTAAATTATTTTTAAAGAGTAAATAAAAATGAGAGAAAAGAAAAAAACTTATTCTAAAGAGAGATAATGAGGAGTAGCTTTAGAAATCCATTCATGAAGTGAGACTGACTAAAAGAGATAGATCAGTGGGTTAACGTGCTTGTCACAAAACTTGATGACCCAAATTCAACTCCCAGAACCAAGTAAGGAGAAAATGAACTCCTACAAGTTGTCTTTTGACTTCTATATGTACATGTTCATTTCAAAACGCAAAATAAATACATGCAGTAAAAATAACTTTAAGGATTCATGTAAGGTCATCTTTTCTATGTTTTTGTTTTTGTTTTGTTTTTTGTTTTGTTTTGTTTTTGGCTAATATCCACTTATTGGAGAGTACATACTATTTATGTTCCTTTTGGTCTGAGTAGTTACCTCAGATGATATGACATTTTCTAGTCCCTACCATTTGCCTGAAAAACTCAGATGATATGATATTTTCTAGTCCCTACCATTTGCCTGAAAAACTCAGGATGTCCTCATTTTTTAATAGCTGAGTATATTCCATTGGGTAAATGATCCATGTTTTCTGTATCCATTCTTCTGTCCTGGGGCATCTAGGTTGTTTCCAGCTTCTGGTTATCACAAATCAGACTGCTATGAACATGGTGGAACATGTGCCCCTGTGGCATGGTGGGGCATCTCTTGGGTACATTCCCAAGAGTGATATAGCTGTGTCTTCAGGTAGATCTATTTCCAATTTTCCCGAGGAAACTCCAGATTGATTTCCAGAGTGTTTGTACCAGTTTACAATCCCACCAGCAATGGAGAAGTGTTCCTCTTTCTCCACATCCCCTCCAACATGTGTTGTCACCTGAGGCTTTGATCTTAGCCATTCAGCTTAGTATTTTTATGGGACACTTAAGTGTGTTAATAAGTGGGTCTCTGATTCTTGTTCAGCTAGCATATAATGACAATGAGAACAAAATAAAATTACAGAAATCAATCAGAATCAACATCAATCTATCTATGTATTTATATATGTATCTATATATGTGCCTCTATCATCTACCTATCTGTATCTATATATTGAATGGCTTGACCAATCTAATGAAGTTACAGCTGAGGGATTTCTAAAATTTAAAGGAAAACACTCAAGTGGAAGAAATAAATGATTTTTATTTCATATTTATATTTTGAGAATTTTATGTGTATATAATGTATTTCCTACTCCAACTCTCCTCAGAATGCTTCCTCAACACATCATTATCTCAACTTTATGTATTTTTAAACAAGTCACTGAGCATAATTAGTGCTGCTCATATGGTCAGGAATGCATATCTCAATAGTGTAATAGCCACATCATGTTCAGAAGACAGTATCATTTATTATTGTTGTTGTAATTATTATTATTTTTATTACTGGTAGTACATTACAATCATCATCATTATTATTATTATTATTATTATTATTATTATTATTATTACTACATTTACAATCCAGCCCTTGCCCCCTCTCCTGGTAACCCCTTCCCACAGTTCGTCATCCCATTCCTCCTTCCCAGTCTCCGAGAGGATGTCCTGCCAGTAGGCCTTTCCCCACCCAGGGGAATCAAGTCTCTCAAGGGTTAGGTGCATCTTCTCCACTGAGGCCAGACCAGGCAGTCCTCTAATGTATAGATTTCTGGGGCCTCCAACTAGCTAGTGTATGCTGCCTGGTTGGTGGCTCAGTGTCTGGGAGCTCCCAGGAGTCCAGGTTAGTTGAGACTACTGGTCTTCATATGGAGTCAGCTTCCTTTTCAGCTTCTTCCATCCTTCCCTTAATTCAACTATAGGTGTCCCCGGGCTCAGTCCAGTAGTTGGATGTAATTATATGTGTCTGTCTCAGTCAGCTGCTGTTTGAGACTCTCAGAAGAAAGCCATGCTAGACTCCTGTCTATAAAAAACACCATAGCATCAGTAATAGTGTCAGGCCTTGGTGCCTCAACATGAGATGGATCCCAAGGTGGGCTTGTCACTGGACTGCCTTTCCCTCAGTCTCTTCTCCAATTTTTTTTTCCTGTAGTTCTTTCAGACAGGAATATTTCTGGGTCAGAACTTTTGACTGAGGGATGGTAACCTCATCCTCCACTTGATGCCCTGTCTTTCTACTGGAGGTAGACTCTACAAGATCCCTCTTCCCACTGTAGGGCATTTCATCTAAGGTTCCTCCCTTTGAGTCCTGAGAGTCTTTCACCTCCCAGGTCTCTGATACATTCTAGAGAGTGCCCCTCCCACCTCCC
Organism: Mus musculus; assembly: GCF_000001635.26. Taxonomy (NCBI): domain Eukaryota; kingdom Metazoa; phylum Chordata; class Mammalia; order Rodentia; family Muridae; genus Mus; species Mus musculus. The sequence goes on from NC_000086.7 coordinate 132,256,070, forward strand.
ACCTCCTGCAGAAGCATACTTTCATTCATTGTGCTGGCCTCAGGGTTTCCTTCACTCCCCCCCCCCCAATACCTGATCATGTTCCCCTTTTCCTCCTCTCCGTACCCTCCCACACCCAGATTCCTCCCTCTGCCCCCCCATGATTATTTTCTTCCTCCTTCCAGGTAGGATTTAAACATCCTCAAGTGAGCCTTTTTGCTAGTTAAAATTCTTGCAGTCCTTTGGTTGTATCCTAGGTATTCTGTACTTTTTGGCTAATATCCTCTTATTAATGAGTACATGCATATCCTTTTAGATCTGGATTACTACACTCATGATAGTTTCTAGTTCCTTTCATTGGCCTGCACACTCATCATTTCCTCATTCTTAACAGCTGAATAGTATTCTATTGTGTAAATGAACCACAATTTCTGTATCCATTCTTCATTTGAAGGATATCTTTGTTGTTTTCAGTTTATGGCTTTTAAAATTATGCTATGAACATAGCACATCATGTGGTATTGTGAGACATCTTTTGAGTATATGTCCAAGAGTGTGGTATAGCTGGGTCTTCAGGTAAATCTATTTGAAAATTTCTGAGAAATCACAAGGTTGATTTCCAGAGTGGTTGTACCAGTTTGCAATCCCACCAGCAATGGAGGAGTGTTCCTCTTTCTCCACATTCTTGCCTGCATGTGCTGTCACATGGGTTTTTAATTGTAGTCATTCAAATAAGAAACGATGAAATCTCAGGGTAGTTTTCATTTGAATTTCCATGATGGCTAAGATATTTAAACATTTCTTACAGTGTTTCAGGCCATTTGAGATCCTTCTATTGTGAATTCTTGGTTTAGTTCTATAACCCATTTTTTGATTGTGTTGTTTGGTATTTGGCAATTAACTTCTTAATTTCTTTATATATTGTATATATTAGCCCTCTATCAGATGTGGGGTTAGTGAAGACTTTTTTCCTAATCTGTAGGTTGCTGATTTGTCTTGCTGACTGTGTCCTTTGCCTTACAGAGCTTTAAAGTTTTATGACATACCATTTATCAATTCTTGATCTTAGTGCCTGAGCCATTGGAGTTCTGTTCAGGAAATTTCTCCACTGTGCCACTGAGTTCAAGGCTCATTCCCACTTTCCCTTCTGTTAGATTCAGTGTATCTGGTTTTATTTTGAGATCATTGATCCACTTAGACTTGGGCATTGTGCAAGATGATAAATATGGCTCTATTTTCATTCTTCTCCATACAAACAGCCAGTTAGACCAGTACCATTTACTTGAGATGCTTTCTTTTTTCCATTGTATATTTTTGGCTACTTTGTGAAAGATCAAGTTTCCATAAATATGTGTGTTTACTTCTGGGTATTCACTTCTATTTCATTGATTGATTTGTCTGTCTCTGTATCAATACCATGCAGATTTTATCACTATTGCTTGGTAGTAGAGCTTGATGCCAGGGATGGTGATTCGCCAACAATATCAATTAATCAGACTCCTGCCCAGAACTCTCAGGGACTAAACTACAAACAAAACAACACACATGGAGGGACCATGGCTCCAGCTGCATATGTAGCAGAGGATGACCTTATCAGGCATCAAAAGGAGGAGAGGCCCTTGGTTCTGTGAAGGCTCGATGTCCCAGTGTAGGGAAATATGAGAGTAGGAAGGCAGGAGTGGGTGGGTGGGTAGGGGAACACCCTCATAGAAGCAGGGGGTGTGTGGAGAGGACCTGCAAATGAGATAACATTTGAAATGTAAATAAAGAAAATATTCAAATTAAAAAAAATAAACGATGAAAACAAAACAAACAAAAAAGAGTTGTTCTTGCTAACATGATTTTCTTTGTTTTTGTTTTCCATATGAAATTGAGAATTGCTCTCTCATGTCTGCAAAGAAGTTTATTGGAATTTTAATGGGGATCTATTTGAATCTGTAGATTGCTTTTGGAAGGATGGCCATTTCTACCATGTTAGGCCTACCAATCCATGTGCATAGGAGAACTTTCATCTGAGCTCTTCAATGTTTTTTCAGAGACTTGTAGTTGTTGTCAAATAAATCTTTCACTTGTTTGGTTAGGGTTACCCCAAGATATTTTATATTATTTGTGACTATTATGCAGAATGTTGTTTCCAAATTTTCTTTCTCAGCCTTTTTATCATTTGTATAATATAAGTATACTGATTTGGTTGAATTAATTGTGTATCCATCTACTTTGTTGAGTGGTTTATCAATTGTAGCAGTTTTCTGGTAGAATTTTTAGGGTTGCATATGTATACAATCATATCATCCACAAATAGTAATACTTTCCTTTCCAATTTCTATCCCCTTGATCTCCTTTGGTTGTCCTATTGCTCTAGCTAGAATTCAAGAACTATACTGAACAGATATGAGGAGAGAGGGAAGCCTTGACTTGTTCTCAAATTTAGTGGGATTGCTTCAAGTACCTCTTCATTCAATATGATATTGGCTGTTGGTTTGCTCTATATTGCTTTTACTATGTTTATATGTGGGCCAATACTCCAGTACTTTCAACATAAAAGGGTGTTGTATTTTGTCAAATAATTTTTCAGCATCTAATGAGAAGATCATGTGATTTTTTTGAGTTTGTTTATAAAGTAGATTACATTCACAGATTTTCATATACTGAACCATCTCTGCATCCCTTGGATAAAGCTTACTTGATCGTGCTTGATGATGATTTAGGTGTGTTCTTGGAATCAGTTTGCAAGAATTTTATTATTTTTGAGTTGATACTCATAAACAAATTTGGTCTGAAGTTTTCTTTCTTTGTTGAGTCATTGTGTTTCTTAGGAATCAGAGTAACTGTAGCTTTATAGAATGAATTATATAATATTGTTTCTATTTTTTATTGTATGGAATAATTTGAGGAGTGTTAGAATCAGTTTTTTGAAGGTCTGGTAGAATTCTGCACTAAAACCATCTTGCCCTGGGATTTTGTTGTTGGTGGGAGGTTTTTAATGACTTCTTCTGTTTCCTTAGGGGATATGGGACGGTATAGATAGTTTATGTGCTCTTGATTTAACTTTGGTATGGGGCATCTGTCTAGAAAGTCATACCTTTCATCTTCATTTTCCTGTTTTGTTGAGTAAAGGCTTTTTTTTTTTTTTATTTTTTTGTTAGGTATTTTCCTCATTTACATTTCCAATGCTATTCCAAAAGTCCCCCATATCCAACCCCCCCAGTCCCCTACCCACCCAGTCCCCTATTTTTGGCCCTGGCGTTCCCCTGTACTGGGGCATATAAAGTTTGCAATTCCAATGGGCCTCTTTTTCCAGTGATGGCCAACTAGACCATTTTCTGATACATATGCAGCCAGAGTCAAGAGCTCCGGGGTACTGGTTAGTTCGTAATGTTGTTCCACCTATAAGGTTGCAGATCCCTTTAGCTCCTTGGGTACTTTCTCTAGCTCCTCCATTGGGGGTCCTGTGATCCATTCAATAGCTGACTGTGAGCATCCACTTATGTGTTTGCTAGGCCGCGGCCTAGTCTCACAAAACACAGCTATATCTGGGTCCTTTCAGCAAAATCTTGCTAGTGTATGCAATGGTGTCAGCATTTGGAAGCTGATTATGGGATGGATCCCCGGATATGGCAGTCTCTAGATGGTCCAGCCTTTCGTCACAGCTCCAAATTTTATCTCTGTAACTCCTTCCATGGGTGTTTTGTTCCCATTTCTAAGAAGGGGCAAAGTGTCCACACTTTGGTCTTCATTCTTCTTGAGTTTCATGCGTTTAGCAAATTGTATTTTATATCTTGGTTATCCTAAGTTTCTGTGCTAATATCCACTTATCAGTGAGTACATATTGTGTATGCATGGGATTATTTCAATCATCTTATATCTGTTGAGGCTTTTGTTGTGTCTGATTATATGGTAAATTTTGGATCAGGTATCATGAGGTCCCAAGAATAAGATCAACTCAGCCAGAAGATATTGGTTAATAGCATCTATTAGTTTCACTGTGCCTCTGTTTAGTTTCTGTTTCAATGACCTATCCATTCATGAGAGAGAAGGGTTTTGAAGTCTTCCAATATTATTTTCTGAGGTTCAATGTATGTTGTGAGCTTTAGTAACGTTTCTTTTATGAATAGTAGATGCCCTTCTATTTGGAGCATAGATGTTCAGGATTGAGAATTTCCCTAGGTGAATTTTTGTAGGGCTGGATTAGTATATACATGTTATTTAACTTTGGTTTTGTTATGGAATATTTTGGTTTCTCCATCTGTGATAATTGAAAGTATTGCTGAGTATAATAAGCTGGGCTGGCATTTGTGCTCTCTTAGAGCCTACATGGCATCTATCCAAGATATTATGGCTGTAAGAGGCTTTGTTGAGAAGTCTGGTGTAATTCTAATGGGGCTGCTTTATAGACCAGTTTCAAAGGATGTTCAAAAAAAAAAAGACAAAACAAAAAAACTAGAAATAAAAGCATCATATGTTCCATATACACCCCTCCTGGTCTTATATAAAAGGGTTTTAAAATTTAATACATAGACTTTTTAACATTCATTTTGTTTATTGTTCCATTCACAACAGCTAGGAGTTAACCTAGATATCCACCAAGTAATAAAAGAATGGTATACTTACTCAGTTAATTTCAATTCAGCCATAAAGAAAAATGAAATTTCATTTTTTTGAAAATTGAAAATATTAGATGAACCCCAGCCCAGAAAACAAACACTATATATTATTCCCATACGTGAATGCTAGCTCTTAATTGATAAATATATGTTTTAAATAAGAGTAAATATGGGGAAAATCTTGGAAACTTGAAAATGGCTTAAGTTACAGAAGCAAAATGATTATTAAAATAAAGTTTAGAAAGAACTACATCATATCTGAATAGTTTTCAATTATTATCCCTATAGAAATGATTTTAAAATCTTGACCTAGTGACTATCAATTGTAATTACAGTACTTGGGTGGCTGAGACAGAATGGTTGCTTTAAACCAAAGGCAGCAAGGACAACCTAACAAATATCAGAGGGAAAAGGTACACATTTTGTCTGTGTGTCAAACAACAAAAACAAAAGGCTGTGAGGAGTGGTTTCATGAATGTATTTGTCAAGTAGGCTGGCCACTTTATTTTGAGATCCTGAACCATTGGTGGAGGCAGAGGACCTATTTCTGAGGACTGTTCTATGATCTTTGTACTCATGCCCCTACACTCATAATTCTAAACTTTTGACAATAAAGCCTATTTGAGTTTATCATTTAGTTTGTAATAATGACAGTGGATAATATATAAATAAAAATAGCTTGTTCAAGCAATCAGTTCTAGGTCACCTAAAAGATGGATAGTCTCTTTATTCAGACAGAAGTAGTAAGCAGGGAAAAATATGTAATTTCCAGTTAAAGCCTTGGGAACTTGGACTCTTTTGTAAATAATTTCAAAAGGAAAGGCACAAAGAGCCGTTTCTGTCTCTCTCAGCTTAGCCCATAAAGAGAAACCTCAATATCCCATTCAAAAAGAAAAGATACAACCTTCATGATTTGATTTTACCCTTTTAAGCACTCTGCTATAGCATTTGAATTGAAGGAAGATGTAAACTAGCAGATAGTGAAAACTACATCTATTTAATTTGTGTACCATAATAGTACTTAGCATGGCACCGAGTATATACAGACACTTGATAAATATCACTCTAGGAGCAGTACATTCCAAATGTATTTGCAGGCAATGGGTATAGTTTGCATCTCTTTAGTGACTGGATAGCTAACTGTCACGTTCATCCCATTTATGCCTCCTAAACAAAGACTTTGTTCCTCTTGCTGCAAGATAAATGTTTTGAGAAGAGCAGAGCAAGCCAGACATGGTGCCAAGTGCCTACAAGTTCATGACTTGGAGGAGTAGGCAGGAAGATGAGGAGTTCAAGATCATGTTGATCTACTCATTTAATTTAGGGATAATGGGTTATATAAAATTCTGTCTTAAAACTTTAAAAGAAGCAAAAGAAGCAACCAAATGAGTGAGAAAGATTTTACTGTTTTACAGAGTGGAAGAACAAGAATCAGTGCTGCAAGAGAGAAAGAGAGAAAGAAAGAAAGAAAGAAAGAAAGAAAGAAAGAAAGAAAGAAAGAAAGGAAGGAAGGAAGGAAGGAAGGAAGGAAGGAAGAAAGAGAGAAAGAAGAAGAAAAAAGGAAGAAAAAGAAATGTAAAGAAAATCTTTTTTACTACAGACTCCCTCCCCCCAGAACAAAAGATTTGATGACTAGCTAAATCTCACATGACAGTAATATTCCACTTTATCTATTTTTAACTTCTTAGTGGGCAATGGTGTTCATTAGTTTCAACACATTTAGAATAACATTTACCAAATCAAAACTTATTGTTAAAAAATGGACTCCTGAATTATTCTAAGATTCATTGTTTTTTTAGATGTGACCATCTGCAATAATGTAAAAGAGAACACTGGAAAGCAAACAAGACAGAATCAGTTACATGGATTAATAGAAAGTATTTTCATTATATTTTATTCTTAAACATTGAGTCACTGAGGGTCACTGTAGAGAAACTTAAATGTAATGGCATTCTAATAACTGGATCCTGAAATCAAAAAGAAAAGATCAAAGTAAAATAATCAATTTCATTTTATTATGCAACCTAAAAGGATAGAAAAGTAGTAAGAAGTTATTTTGATTTAAAGTACACCTTGCTCAGTATTATAGACAGCAAAACTTTTAAATATAGACCTTTCATCTTACTTCTGTGTCTTTAAGCTGCTTTTTTGAAAATTTTATTAAAATAATTTTCATTTTGACCAGATAGTCCCAAACCCAACCATTATGGCAGAAGCCTAACTGTAACAGAGATTGCAATCATTTCACAGAAATATCCTAGATGTATATGACAGTACTATAATCCCTGTAGTATTCTATTTATTCATAATTTACTTAATTATCTTTGGAGGTTGGCATCTAAAATAGAAGTTGCCTATCTTGCAAATAACAGTTACACCAGTTCCTCGACATTATCACTGATGTGAGAAAATTTTACAGGTATAGAATGGTAGAGGATAAGCTGTTTGACAGAAGACTTCCTCTTACTAATCAGGTGGTGGGACAGAGGAGCAGTTTAAAAACCCTTTATGCAATATCATTCCATTTTCAGCATTTCTTAAGTATGAAATAAATCTCAACACTCTATTTCATATATTAGCTAACCTCACTCATCATGTAGCTAGACATAAAGCACATGGGTTATATCATTAATCAGAGTGTTTTTCCTCTGGGAACAAACAGCAAAGTTGTCTTTGCCTTTCACAACAAATATGACTTCCACCTTTAACCAAAATGCTATCTGCAAAAGAAAAAATAATGCTAGTCTTTCCCAATGGATCATCACTGAGTATATTTGCACTAAAGTGTAGGCACCATGCCCAAGCCAGAAGGAGTCTCAGTTCTGAGATGGTGAAACAGACACCTTTACCTAACCCTCACCAAGAATCTATCTGAAACCAGTATCTTCTTGAAAAGGTAAAACTAGTCTTTTCCAATGGTGTCTTACTGGGTACATTTACACCCGAGTATAGATTCCATGCTCAGCAGTAGATAGCTCACAGAAACTAACCCAATAGAATTTTTTTGAAGACATTTTGTCTAATATTACTTTGTTTGAGCTTTTTTCCCATCTTATTGAGTTTTTGCTTGTATTAAAAAAAGCATGTAATTTTGTGGTTTTATGGTTTTTGTTTGTGTACATGTTCATTTCTTTTGTTGTTGTTGTTATTATTAATTTTTTGCCTATTTCTTTGGCTTTCTAAAGAAAGATATAACGAAAAGTTTTGGAGTTGGACATATAAAAAGATGGAAAGAATCTGGGCAAGGGGAAACTCTGATAAGAATACACAATGTGAAAATAATATTTTCAATTAAAATAAATAAAGAAAAATGTAATCAAAGCATCCCAACATTATGATACAATCTACAAGATGTGTTCATTGACCCACATTCCCTTCATTGAGCATTTCCATATCTGAGGTATAATGTGTTCCTGCTGTCTCTGATTTCAAGTCCCCAATGCCAACACAATTACGATTAGAAAGGTCCAAAAGTCAACTGTCTTAAAGGTAGATACACAAGGAAAAACACCAAGAAAAAGAAAACACAAAACACAGTTTGGATACATTTCTCCCCAGAAGTGTACTATGGACAGTCATTAGAAGAGTGCCTTTACAGCATCTAGGCCTTTGTCAGAAGCAACTCATAAACCTTTCCCTGACTCTTGCTTGCTTTGTCAATATGCTTAAGTTAATCATTTTGGTTAATATTTCTTTCATTTTCTTAAAGTCTTTTCTTAGTCTGATTTTGTGAAGGCTCTTAATTCACAGTCTTGTTCCAGTACTACTGAGTCACTAAAGAAGCTTTTAGCTGTCTTCTCTTACTAATCTTTCCTCATTATAGCAGCTTGTCCCAATCATTTATCTTATGCTTCATTGTGAGATTGATTTCCTTAAAAGCAATGCTGCCTATCATGTTATTTTGTTGTTAAAAATATATTGATAATTTGAAAGCAGGAAAGATGGCCAGAGGTTAAGAACATTTGTTGTTCTTATAAAAGACTTGAGTATGGTTCACACTACTTATATCAGGCAACTCACAATGGAATGAAGCTCCAGTTAATTGGAACCAATGTCCTCTTTTGGCCTCATAGATCACCTGCTCACAAATGGTGCACATATGTACATTGAAACACACAAATGCATAACATAAAATAAAAAAAATCTGTAAAAATATTCAATGCCTTCAAGAGCCAAACATTGATGTTTCTGCTTGACTTTTAAGGCAAACAATAATATCATTTACATGATGTTACCATTTAGCCTTCCACATGTAATTATATCATTAGAAACTGTCTTCACCTAACCCACCACCTAGAGATTCTCTGCTTTCAGTTGCTCAACTATAAAATGGGTACTCTCAAATTATTCCAGCAATTTTTAGTTGTTTTAACTATCACCTAGAAATTCAATGAGTACTGTACAAATGGATATTAGATATATAAATTAAATTATTGAGCATGTTTTCTAATCTTTCTGCTTATTAGCATGTTACCAATAAACTTACATACTATTTATTACACAATTATATCTTCACTTGGCATATTCTAGGGCAACAAGTGTAGGTTTCTTGGAAATATATATATATATATATATATATATATATATATATATATACACACATACATACATACACACATATATAAGTATATATAGTCTGTATTACCAGATATAAAACACAATCCCATGTTATTTTATAGTGTTCACAGTTGTTTCAGAACATACTTTGCAGCCAATTATGACTTACTTGATGTTAAGGAGTTTTAAATATCTAACGATGTTTAGAACAGGAGAAATGTACAAATCCCTTAACTATCACATACCAAGAAGGGGACAGATGTATCATTTACTTTTCATTGTATCTTTTAAAAATATTTTGTGTCAGCCATCTGTAATGCAAGAAAAGTTTGGGTTTTTTTCCCCCAATTTCTTCACGTCCACACAAGAAAATTCCAAAACATATAGGACAGCAATCTTTGAACCAATTTACCATATAGGATTTTGGCAAGGCGTCTAGTTACTATTTAATTCTCCTTTGGTAAAGACCAGGCAAATGCTATCAGCTAAATGTTCAAAGTAATTTTGCTTTTATTTGTAGACTGGTATTTGTCTATGAACTGACTTATTATCCTAGAAACCCCAATCACTATAGCCTTATAGTTCAGTAAAGAACTTGGACTTTCAAACTGTGATCATATAGAATCCAAATTAAGTTTAGATTTAGTGAGTGCATCATGAAAGCATTGCCATAGCCATGTAGCACAGGAAGTAAGTCAAGGAAGAGCTTACCAATAGTTTGCAAACTCTACTGTGTCATATGAGTCATTTCTTTTATTATTATTTTAAGTTTATACCAACATGTCCCACAATCAATAGATTGATTTGAGTTCTCCTCCATAGCAAAAAGACAAATTAGGACATGAAGTCTCACAGCAAAAACAGAGTTGAAATTTTTTTTCTGTGGTAATTTTTTCTTTTCTTTTATGAATGTTTTTTCGCTTGTGTGAATCTCTGAGTACAGACACCACATAAGTGTAGCGTCGATGGAGAGCAGAAGAGGACATTGGATCCCTCTGAAACTGGAGTTACCAATGGTTGTGACCTGTGAAATGGGTGATGAAAACTGAACCTGTTTCCTCTGCAAGTATAGAACGTGTTATTAACCTCTATGCCATTTCTCAAGTCCCTATGTTGCAATAATTCTTGATAGCAGCAGTGACTATTTTTAAGGAACTCACTGTGCAACAGGCACTCTAAATACACTAATTGATTTACTTGTGCTCTCTGCTTAGCTACAACCACAGTTTATCTGATTGTTGTAATACACTCCATTCTTGTGTATAACCTGAAAACCCTAGAGTAAGATGTGTTGAGTATGGTATTTTGTGAGAATAAATTTTATTGAATTTTAATGTTTATATTCCAAATTGTACAGCAGTAAAACTGACAAGAATTATACAAGTATAATTGACAATGGCTTCACATTAATATATTAAAATATTAAACAGTATAGAGATAGAGAGTTTGATTTGTCTAAGATTAATTGCCATGGAGAACTGTACTGAACAGATCAGCATTCAAGCACAGAACAGGGGCAACAGATCGCAGCAAATTGGCAAAAAAAGGAAAGATAGCTTAGAAAGAGATAGGACAGAAACGGTTTCCTTACTAAGGCTGAATCCATTAATTCCTTAGTGAGGAGGAAGGAACTGTTACTTATTTTAAATTCATGATTTTGCTGTGTTTTATTTTAATGCTTCCTAAGTTAGAAGTAAAATATATGAATGAGTAATAAATTATATGTGAGCATTTTTTTCTGCTATAAAAAGAAATCCCAGTCCCTTGTACTAAATTATCACTTAAAAAGTATTTGTGGAAACAAAAGAAATTATAAAAATGGAGTACAGAAAACTGTTAATTGTCCTCTGGATTACAACACCCTGAGGATTCTGTTCAGGTAAGCATCTGAACATGAGAAAGGTACTGGTAGATAGCCTATTCTTCTAGAATGAGCTACACGTAACGTTGGCACGGAATTATTCTCTATCTTACATCTTTAGAGTAACAAAGAAATCAGCTTTATTCTAAGATATTTGATCACTTACAAAAGAAATAACTACTTATTCATCATTAAAAGTATTGTATCAGGTTGTGGTAGTTGTCAGAGAGAAAAGCAAATGTAAAGGCCTTGGTCATAAGCTATTTGCTAATTTTAACAATCAGTCTTAGTTGATCTTTTTCTAAAGGAGCTCATTTTGCTACCACACGTGTTTTTGTATAGGTGATTTTTTAAAAGTAAAATGAAATGAAATCAGAAAAAAATGCCCTCATGCACATCTCTTTGCCCTAGTTTAGTGCCAACTGTACGTGGTGGTTATTACTAAATAGCAGACAAAAATCACACTGATGAGGGGCAATGTTTTGAAGGAAAGCTGGAAGTATATTTCTCCATGTTGTTAAAGGGAAAGTAATCTAATTATCAGTAATGGATAGAGATTCTTACTGAGGTATGCATTTAAAATGGACATGTACTAAACTTTATGTGATCCAAATTTACAACATACTTGGTTTCATTCTCACAGGTTGCACAACATTTTCAGAGTGTTTCAGTTTTAATTCAGTGTGATCATCATACCATTCATTATGTCAATCAAATGTTGGGAAATGCCTATCAAGCACAATGACTTTTACAATAGTACACTTTGAATCACCTTTTCTAAATGCAATTCTTCCTGAGATTAGTCAGTTCCAGTCACAAGTAAAGTATGCCATCTGGATATTAGATAATATTTAAAATTTAGACTGTAGGCTGAAGAGGATATGAATCTATACATTATAAAAAAGTAACATTTGTTAGTCTAACATGTATTTCAATTGATGGTAAAGATGCAACAATGTTCTATGAAATCAATGTTATGAGATGTAGAAAGTATCACCTACCTCATTAAAAGATGGATTTAAAAGATGTGAGAAGTGAATTTAACGCAGTCATCTATAAAATGGAACACAGGGCCCTCAACAGAGAAGCTAGAGAAAGCACGCAAGAAGCTGAACGGGTCTGCCACCCTATAGGTGGAACAACAATATGAACTAACCAGTACTCCAGAGCTCGTATCTCTAGCTGCATATGTAGCAGAAGATGGCCTAGTAGGCCATCACTGGGAAGAGAAGCCCCTTGGTATTGCAAACTTTATATACCCCAGTACAGGGGAATGCCAGGACCAAGAAGCAGGAGTGGGTGGGTAGGGGAGCAGGGCGGAGGGAGGGTATAGGTTACTTTTGGGATAGCATTTGAAATGCATATAAAGAAAATATCTAATAATTAAAAACACGGATTTTAATATTTAGGATACTTATAAATGTCAATTTAGCTCCTTCATTTACTTTGTATCTACATAAAGTATATAAAATGTAGTTATATTTCAAGTTATCTGGAAAATCCATCACAAGGCATATTGTATGTTTTAGTCTTGATAATGTGCTTTGTTAGACCCAAGATCAGATGTGAGGAGGAGTTGTATTTTAATACTAACTAAATAATTCTAATGGAAAACATCAACTGAATGCATTATAAGAACCACTTTTTAGGGTAGCAACCTCTGACCTGTTGATTAGGAGAATTAGTTGATCTAATAATAGACTGAAGAGGCTATGTCTTCTCGTAGCAAGAGAAAGTAGTGAACAAATATTTGCATGAATGGTATCACTTACATCATAAGGTAGATCAGAAAAATTCCTGCCTTCTTCTTCACACAGGATTTTACCATTACCAAGAACTGTGCAGAGCTTTTCCCCCCATACATTTGGAACATTTTAGTTCAGACATGAATAGTAGAGCATAATTAAAAATTATAGACTAGAACTTTCTGTACTTCATTAGGACCAGTGCTATAAGAAAGAATGTTTCATAATAATGACTTCTTTAAAAATGATCTTTCCCTTTAGCTTCCAGAATGCAAATCAGTTCACTTATCACTTAATCAGAATAGCTGTCTCCTATATTCATTTTCTTCAGTGTAGTAAAATATTTAATGATGACTCTTATTGAATATGTCTCTTGCAAATCACATGACATTTAAAACATTGCTCCAGAAGGTCTTTGTACAACATGTATTCATTTAGATATCTTCAGACTATAATTGGAGAAAAATATACAATGCAATAGTAAAGTAGTGTTATCATTTTTCACAGTAAAAACATACTTTTCAACCAAGGGGTTGGTATAATATACCTAGTGATTTGGAAAATGAGATGTTAAGGAAAATAGTAGAACATAATGGAACAGAGATAGAAAGAAAGCTTGGATATTTTCAGATAAAAATGATGAAATATGTTTTTATTAGAAATAAAAACTACATAGAAATAGAAGCACATTTGACAGGATCAGAGTCTTTAGGTTAGAATACTTCTGAGGGAGAAGGCCAAAGAAAATACAAGGCAGCAGGAATAATAACAATAATAATGATAATAATAATAGTAATAATAATGGACATAAGTTTTTCTAAACAACTACTAAAAGTCTACATTGTTATGTACAGTTTGATCTTGGGATTAAATATATTAAAAAAGCTCAACAATTACAGAAAGACATAGCAAATGATAAGTAATAGCATCACAATACAATTTGCATAATGATAAAGTCTCAAAATTTAGAGAAGAGTCATCAATAGAAGAAAAATTAAGGAAATCATTATGAAGAAGGCTTTGAATACTGACAAAGAATTTATAAATATGCAGTGTTGGCAGAAGGTTATAAGTCTAGCATTGTTTCCAAGTATACCTGGTATATACATATATAAGCCAAATATTTTAAGAATAGGGTATGGAATAATCTCAAATTTTGGGAGTGATAAAGATTAATAACAGGTTAGTTGAAAAGTTTCAAATGATGTGAACACAGGCTTGTATATTCAGAGAGTTTACGACATTATAAAATAGGTATCAATTATTATAAAGATTTATTTATTTATTTCATGTGTATAGGTACACTGTTGATGTCTTAAGGCCTACCAGAAGAGGGCATCAGATCACATATTGTAGATGGCTATGAACCACCATGTGGTTGCTGGTAATTGAACACAGGACTTTTGGAAGAGACGTCAGTGCTCTTAACCACTGAGCCATCTCTTCAGCCCCCAGACATATATATATTAATATTAATTGTTTTCAGTATCATTATTTATAACAAATATATTGTATATAGCTTCCTATGAACAAATAACTAAATCATTTCTCCCCTCCCTTTTACAATGTCTTTTTGTATTTTTTCCTTAGTAGAATAGTCTATTCATCTTTTTCTCTCCAGAATTCCTCTTTACAAATTGTGGTAATCTCGTCTTTTTTCTTGTATATTTAAATCCTTCCTTCTGACAATTTTGGCATGTCTTTTCTAATTTTTATTATTTTCCCCAGCCAAATTAATATGTGCTAAAGAAATATCAAGGAGTCATACTGTGTCCAAGCATTATGAGAACATCAACCTTGTAATTCATACAGACAGCATCCTCAGATGCATGAATGCAAAAAGAAAAATTCAGAGCATTGCAGATGATTTCGCCAACACAGCAAGGAATCTAGACAGATAAGCTTTTCTAATAAGTAAAATTATTTGGGTAAGTGGTACTTTCTTTATCCTTATGAATCCATCTTTCATTTAAGATACACTTGATTCACTACCTCCTACCTGGCCCCCTCCCCTGTGCTCCTTTATCCTCTGCAATCGAAACAACTTTCCTTCTGTTTCCCTATCATGCTTTATGAAGCTATAAACTTGTCTTCTTGCCTTATTCATTTGCTGGCCCTCAAACAATCAAGAAACATTGTAAAAACTTCATATAATGTTGAGGAGGACAGATGTTCTAATCCTTATTCTGGTATTGCATATGCCTAGAGGAAACAGGAAAGTGCTTAAAATGGTTCCAGCTAATTTCAAAGAGAAAGGCATAAACTGCTGCCTGAAGCAGCAGGCTGGAGAAGACTGCCGATGTCATCACAAGCAGCTGCTACCATCCAAAACAGGAGAGTGAGGAAGAACTCAGTTTCCAGCTGGGGAGCGGAAGTGGAAAGATTCAATACATAATTTTGATTAAAATCTTTCTTCTGCAATTCCCCCCCACTTTCCATTTTTACACTCAAATAAGAGTCAGTGTGCTAAGGAAACACACACACACACAATAACTGGTACTGTAGGCTTTAGATATACGCAAGATCTGTTTTTAATAATTTCAGGCAAGAATTATCTCTTGTGTGTGTTACAGGATGCTCATTTAAGAGAAAATACAAGTTCTGAATAAACTTTGGACTTTCTCTATGAAAAATATAATGAAATTTCTATATCTCTGCTCCATGTGTGTTATATAAGTTTATAAAGAATATTATTTGTTCTATTTTAAAGAAAATATAATAACTAAAATTAAAAAAATGAAGATGTGATGTATATTAAGTATGCTGTTTCAAGAATAATGCTTGGTCTTCAATAACAGCAAAACTACTGAAAGCCCACATATATGTGGAAACTGAACAGCTCTTTACTTGACAATAACTTGGTCAGGGATGAAATAAAGAAAGAAATTGAAGACTTCCTAGAATTTAATGAAAATGTTGACACATCATACCCAAACTTATGGGAAACAAAGAAAGCAGTGCTAAGAGGAAATTCCATAGCACTAATTGCCCTGGTAAAGAAACTGGAGAGACCTTACACTAACAACTTAACAAAATACCTGAGAGCTCTAGAACAAAACGAAGCAAACTCACTGAAGAGGAGGAGAAGGCAGGACATAGTCGAACTTAGGGTTGAAATCAAACAAATAGAAACACAGAAAACAATACAAAGAATCAGCAAGATCAAAAGTTGGTCCTTTGAGAGAGTCAACAAGATAAACCCCTAGATGAACTAGAGAGGCAGTATGCAAATTAACAAATTAGAAATGAAAAGGGAGACATAACAACAGAAATAGATAGATGCCACATAGCTCTGCACGAGCCTGACAAGTACAAAGTCAGATGTTCACAACCAACCATCGGACTGAGCATGGGGTCCTCAAATGAGGAGTTAGAGAAAGAACTTAAGGAGCTCAAAGTGTTTGCAACCCTGTAGGAAGAACAATAATATCAACCAACCAGAACTCCCAGAGCTCCCAGGGACTAAACCACCAACCAAAGAAGTGACACAGAGGAACCCATTACTCTAGCTGCATATGTAGCAGAGGATGGTATTGTCAGGCATCAGTGTGATGAGAGCCCCTTGGTCCTATGAAGGCCCAATGCCCCAGTGTAGGTGAATGCCAGGGCAGAGAGGCAGGAGTGGGTTAGTGGGGGAACACCCACATAAAAGCAGGGAGAGGGGGGATGAGATATGAGGTTTCTTGGGGAGCAGGAACCAGGAAAGAGGATAACCTTTGACATGTAAATATATATATATATATATATATATATATGTATATATATATATATATATATATATCCAATAAAATAAAGAAAAACAAACAAAATTGAAGAAAAAAATCACATGATCATTTCCTTAGATGTAGAAAATCATTTGACATAATACAACACCCCTTCAAGTTAAAAGTATTGGAGAGATCAGGAATTCAAGGCCCATTCCTAAACATAATAAAAGCAACTTAGTGAAAACCAACAGCCAATATAAAATTATATGGAGATATATTTGAAGGAATATCACTAAAATCAGGGAAAAGACAATGATGCCTACTTTTTCCATACTTATTCAAGATAGTACTGGATGTGCTACCTAGAACAATAAGACAACAAAAAGAGATCAATGGGATACAAATTGGCAAAGAATTTTTGATCTTAGCCATTCTCACTGGTGTGAGGTGGAATCTCAGGGTTGTTTTGATTTGCATTTCCCTGATGATTAAGGATGTTGAACATTTTTTCAGGTGCTTCTCTGCCATTCGGTATTCCTCAGGTGAGAATTCTTTGTTCAGTTCTGAGCCCCATTTTTTAAGGGGGTTATTTGATTTTCTGAGGTCCACCTTCTTGAGTTCTTTATATATGTTGGATATTAGTCCCCTATCTGATTTAGGATAGGTAAAGATCCTTTCCCAGTCTGTTGGTGGTCTTTTTGTCTTATAGACAGTGTCTTTTGCCTTGCAGAAACTTTGGAGTTTCATTAGGTCCCATTTGTCAATTCTCGATCTTACAGCACAAGCCATTGCTGTTCTGTTCAGGAATTTTTCCCCTGTGCCCATATCTTCAAGGCTTTTCCCCACTTTCTCCTCTATAAGTTTCAGTGTCTCTGGTTTTATGTGAAGTTCCTTGATCCACTTAGATTTGACCTTAGTACAAGGAGATAAGTATGGATCGATTCGCATTCTTCTACATGATAACAACCAGTTGTGCCAGCACCAATTGTTGAAAATGCTGTCTTTCTTCCACTGGATGGTTTTGGCTCCCTTGTCGAAGATCAAGTGACCATAGGTGTGTGGGTTCATTTCTGGGTCTTCAATTCTATTCCATTGGTCCACTTGTCTGTCTCTATACCAGTACCATGCAGTTTTTATCACAATTGCTCTGTAGTAAAGCTTTAGGTCAGGCATGGTGATTCCACCAGAGGTTCTTTTATCCTTGAGAAGAGTTTTTGCTATCCTCGGTTTTTTGTTATTCCAGATGAATTTGCAAATTGCTCCTTCTAATTCGTTGAAGAATTGAGTTGGAATTTTAATGGGGATTGCATTGAATCTGTAGATTGCTTTTGGCAAGATAGCCATTTTTACAATGTTGGTCCTGCCAATCCATGAGCATGGGAGATCTTTCCATCTTCTGAGATCTTCTTTAATTTCTTTCTTCAGGGACTTGAAGTTTTTATCATACAGATCTTTCACTTCCTTCGTTAGAGTCACGCCGAGATATTTTATATTATTTGTGGCTATTGAGAAGGGTGTTGTTTCCCTAATTTCTTTCTCCGCCTGTTTATTCTTTGTGTAGAGAAAGGCCATTGACTTGTTTGAGTTAATTTTATATCCAGCTACTTCACCGAAGCTGTTTATCAGGTTTAGGAGTTCTCTGTTGGAATTTTTAGGGTCACTTATATATACTATCATATCATCTGCAAAAAGTGATATTTTGACTTCCTCTTTTCCAATTTGTATCCCCTTGATCTCCTTTTGTTGTCGAATTGCTCTGGCTAATACTTCAAGTACTATGTTGAAAAGGTAGGGAGAAAGTGGGCAGCCTTGTCTAGTCCCTGATTTTAGTGGGATTGCTTCCAGCTTCTCTCCATTTACTTTGATGTTGGCTACTGGTTTGCTGTAGATTGCTTTTATCATGTTTAGCTGGCGAGGATGTGGAGAAAGAGGAACACTCCTCCATTGTTGGTGGGATTGCAGGCTTGTACAACCACTCTGGAAATCAGTCTGGCGGTTCCTCAGAAAATTGGACATAGTACTACCGGAGGATCCAGCAATACCTCTCCTGGGCATATATCCAGAAGAAGCCCCAACTGGTAAGAAGGACACATGCTCCACTATGTTCATAGCAGCCTTATTTATAATAGCCAGAAACTGGAAAGAACCCAGATGCCCCTCAACAGAGGAATGGATACAGAAAATGTGGTACATCTACACAATGGAGTACTACTCAGCTATTAAAAAGAATGAATTTATGAAATTCCTAGCCAAATGGATGGACCTGGAGAGCATCATCCTGAGTGAGGTAACACAATCACAAAGGAACTCACACAATATGTACTCACTGATAAGTGGATACTAGCCCAAAACCTAGGATACCCACGATATAAGATACAATTTCCTAAACACATGAAACTCAAGAAAAATGAAGACTGAAGTGTGGACACTATGCCCCTCCTTAGAAGTGGGAACAAAACACCCATGGAAGGAGTTACAGAAACAAAGTATGGAGCTGAGATGAAAGGATGGACCATGTAGAGACTGCCATATCCAGGGATCCACCCCATAATCAGCTTCCAAATGCTGACACCATTGCATACACTAGCAAGATTTTACTGAAAGGACCCAGATGTAGCTGTCTCTTGTGAGACTATGCCGGGGCCTAGCAAACACAGAAGTGGATGCTCACAGTCAGCTAATGGATGGATCACAGGGCTCCCAATGGAGGAGCTAGAGAAAGTACCCAAGGAGCTAAAGGGATCTTCAACCCTATAGGTGGAACAACATTATGAACTAACCAGTACCCCTGAGCTCTTGACTCTAGCTGCATATGTATCAAAAGATGGCCTAGTCGGCCATCACTGGAAAGAGAGGCCCATTGGACACGCAGACTTTGTGTGCCCCGGTACAGGGGAACGCCAGGGCCAAAGGGGGGGAGTGGGTGGGTAGGGGAGTGGGGGTGGGTGGGTAAGGGGGACTTTTGGTATAGCATTGGAAATGTAAATGAGCTAAATACCTAATAAAAAATGGAAAAAAAAAAAAAAAAAAAAAAGTCTACCCAGAATAAGCTGGGCACAGTGGCACATTTCTTTAATCCCAGCACTCAGGAGGAAGAGGCAAGAGGATCTCTGTGAGTTCAAGACAGTCTGGTCTACAGAGTGAGTTCCAGGAGGACCAGCACTACATAGTAAGACCTTGTTTCAAATAAATAAATAAATAAATAAAAATTTTTGTTAAAAAAAAAAAAAAAAAACAAATTGGCAAAGAAGAAATAAATGTTTCAGTGTTTGCAAATGATACAATAATATACATAAGTGACCCCAAAAATTCTAGCAGAGAACTTCTCCAGCTAATAAAAAAAAACTTCAGCAAAGTATATAAAATTAACTCAAATATATCAGTAGCCTTTCTTTATAGAATGATAAACAGGCTGAGAGAGAAATTAGTGAAACAAATACCTTCACAATAACCACAAATAATATAAAAAGTCTTGGGGTAACTCTAACCAAACAAGTGAAATGTCTATATGATGATAACTTCAAATCTCTCAAGAAAGAAGTCAAAAATCTTAGAAAATGTAGATTTCCCATGCTCACAGAATGGCAGAATTAACATAGTGAAAATGGCCATCCTACCAAAGGATATCTACAGATTCAGTGCAATTTCCCTCAAAACACCAACACAATTTTTCAAAGACATGGAAAGAGAAATTATCAAATTCACCTGGAAAGGTAAAAAACCCAGAATAGTGAAAACAATACTTAACAACAAAAGAATAGCTGGGAGAATCACCATCCCTGATATCAAGCTCTACTACAGAGTTATCATGATAAAAACTTCATGGTATTGGTAAAGAGACAGACAGGTTGATCAATGGAATAGAGTTGAAGACCCAGAAATACAACCACACACTTATGGACACTTGATCTTTGACAAAGAAGCCAAAAACATACAATGGAGGAAATAAAGCATCTTCAATGAATGGTGATGGTCTAGCTGGTTGTCTGTATGTAGAAGAATAAAAATAGACCCATATTTGTCATCTTGTACAAACTTCAAGTCCAAGTGGATCCTAGACCTCAACATAAAACCAGATATGTTGCATCTAATAGGAGAGAAACTGGGAAAGAGCCTTGAACTCATTGGCATGGGGAAAATTTCTTAAACAGAACTCCAATGGCTTATGCTCTAGGATCAAGAATTGATAAATGGGATTTCATGAAACTGGAAAGCTCTGTAAGGCAAAGGACAGAGTTAATTAGACAAATCATCAGTCTGCAGATAAAAAAAAAAATCTTCACTATCCCCACATCCAATAAATGACTAATATCCAAAATACATAAAGAAAGAAGCTAAGAACAAAAAAACCCAATAACCCAATCAAAATATGGGGTATAGAACTAAACTGAGAATTCACAACAGAGGAAATTCAAATGGCTGAGAAGCACCTAAAGAAATGTTCAGAGTCCTTAGTGACCAGAGAAATGCAAATCAAAACGACCCTGAGATTCCACCTTATGCCAATCAGAATTGCTAAGATCAAAACAGCAGTTGACAGTACATGTTTGCAAGGATATGGAGAAAGAGGAACACTCCTCCTTGGCTGGTGGGATTGCAAACTGGTACAACCACTGTGGAAATCAATCTGGAGTTTCCTCAAAAATTTGGAATAGAACTACTTGAAAACCCAGCAATATCACTCTTGCGAATATACTCAAAAGTTGTTCTACCATGCCTCAGGAACTATGCTTATAGGAGCCTTATTTGTGATAGCCAGAAGCTGGTAACAACCCAGATGTCCCATGACAGAAGAATGGATACAGAAAATTTGGTGGTTCCTTTACACAATGGAGTACTACTCGGGTATTAAGAACAAGGAAATCCTGAATTTGCAGGCAAATGGATGGATCTAGAAAATATCATCCCGAGTGAGGTAACTCAGACTCAAAAGGACATGCATGATATATACTCACTAAGAAGTGTATATTAGCCAAAAAATGTACAAAATATTCCAAGATACAGTCCACAGAACTCAAGAAGTTCAATAAGCTGAAGGGCCCAAGTGAGGATGCCTCAGTTATACTTGGGAGGGAGAAGAAAGCAACCACAATGGGGAAGGGAGGGAGGGACCTGAGAGGGAAAGAGGATGGGGGGCAGGGGAACATGATCTGGTATTGGGTGGGGAAAAGGACTGAAGCTCTGAGGGCCAGCAGAAAGAATGGAAACAGGCAACCTTGAGAGGTAGGAGGTTGTGGTGACCCTTCAGAATGCACCAGAGACCTGGGAGGTGAGAGTAAGAAACTCTCAGGTCTCATAGAGAGGGATCCTAGATGAAACGCCCTATTGCTATGTGCTATCCCACATTCAAAACCCTGACCCATAATTGTTCCTGTCTGAAAGAAATGCAGGCATGGAAATGAAGAAGAGCCTGAGGAAAAGAAGGTCCAGCAACAAGCCCAAAGTGGGATCCGGTTCAAAGGGAGACCCCAAGGGCTGACGCTATCTCTAAGGCTATAGAGTGCTCACAAAAATGGACCTATCATGACTGCACTCCGAATGACCCCATAGCAGCTGAAAGAGTCAGATGCAGATATTTGCACCCAGCATGGACAGAAGCTGCTGACCTCTGCGGGTGAATTATGGAAAAGCTGGAAGAAGCTGAATAGAAGGGCAACTCTGTAGGAGGAGAAGCAGTCTCAATTAACCTGCACTCCAGAGATCTCTAAGACTGAATCACCAAACAGACAGCACACACCGGCTAATATACCCCCACCCCAACACTTACACAGCAGAGGACTTCCAGACCTCAGTTCAGACAGAGATGATGTACCTAACCCTCAAGAGACTGGAGGACCCAGGGTTGTTAAGAGGTCTGGTGGTGAGTGTGTGAGGAGATCATTCTTGTAGACACAAGGGAGCAGGGATGAGGCATGGGATGTGGAACATTCAGAGGGTGGACCAGGAGGGGAATACAATCTGTAGTGTAAAAAATGTAAATAAGTAAGTAATCAATAATAATAATAATAATAATAATGAATACATTTAAATACAATGGAATTAGCATAAAATATATACCTGTCTATTCATGTATCAGTAAATTGTGCAGGGGAATGAATTCACATGTTGGACAATTGACTTTTGACCTCCACATATGTTTAGCAGCACATACACAGAAAATGAATATGTGTGAATGCCCATGCATATACATACACACTCACACACACACACACACACACACACACACACACACACACACACACGCAGCATTTATTTCAGTTTCTTTACTCAATGGAATACTCCCTACAAGAGAGAATAAAGGGTTTATGATATCCCAAGATGTGCAGGAGGTAAAGAGTATCATACAAGTATTAAACAACCTCTGGGATGGGGGTATCTGAGCAACCCAACTGCAAAACAGAGATTATTCCACAATTTGTGGCAAGAGCTCCATGAACGTAGCATTGAGGAGCCATCCTTTCCCTTTGGGGCTTGGCTTTTTTTTTTTTTTTTTTTTTTTTTTTTTTTGCAGATGCAGTTGCTTCTCAGTCATCCATGCCCCTGTAAATAACCCCTACTACACATTTCTGGTAGTTATTACTAATTTAATTTTAAGTATATGTGTGTGTTTCTGTATGAAGGTATGTGCACATGAGTGCTGATGCCTGCTTAGACCAGAAGCTTCTTACTACCCTGGGTGTTAGAGTTACAAGTGATTGTAAGCCATCCCACGTGAGGGCTGGTAACTGAATTCAAGTCCCGTTCAAGGGGACCATATGAAGCAATCTCTCTACATCTATGTATTCCTGTTAAGCCCAATAAAAACACATTAGTTCTCAAAGTTTGTGGAATCATTGCTTTGTTAGGTTATAAGTGACCTTTTGGGGATGAGTAGATATGTGTGTTGCATCCCCACAAGGAAAGTGTTTCACATAATATACACAAATACACACAATAAAAAATATTAAATGACTGTGCTGGCTAGTTTTGTGTCAACTTGGCAGAAACTAGACTCACTAGAGAAGCATGGACCTCAATTTAGAGAATGCCTCAATAAGATTAGGCTGTAGGCATGTCTGTAAGGCATTTTCTTAATTAATGATTAATGGGGGAGAACCAAGCCCATTGTGGGTGGTACCATAACTGTGTTAATGGTCCTTGATTCTTTAATAAAACAGGCTGAGCAGCCATGATGAACAAGTAAGTAAGCAGCTCTTCTTCATGGCCTTTGATTTGATTAATCTGCATCCTCCAGTCTCTATCCCTCCTTGAGTTCTATTCTGAGCTCCGTCAGTAACAGACTCTTAAATGTGGAAGTATAATCCTTTTCCCCTCAAATTGCTTTTATTCATGGTGGATTCTTCATAGAAATAGTAATCTAACTAAGACAAGATATCAGAACCACTAAGGGAAAACATTTCTGTGAAAATTGATGCTAGTCAGTTGAAGCTGAGAAATTGTGATTAAAAAAAAAGGCAGCATCAATGAGGTGAAATATTCTGGAAAATGCTACCTCAGAGTAATCACATATGAACTGGATTCAGAGGTTGCCAAGGTTGTACCTTGTGCTGGCAGCCAAACTTGGTAAGAGTCTTCCAGGTCTTACTGACTTTGAAGTCATGAAAGAGTCATAGAGAACAGCTGAAGCTTGTCACGGAGAGGCCATGAGAGGCCTTTGGTGAAGGTGCAGCCAGAGTAACAGTGAAGCCTCAGGACTTAAGTGGTCAAGGAGAAAAACTGAAGCTTTGCACTATGAAGAGATCCAAATAAGTACTATTGGCATAAGTACAGCCCATTTGCTTCAGAAGACCACAATTGGAGATGTCAGTACTGCAGGATGGCTACCAAGCAGGACCATAAAGTGTAGCTGGTCAGAGCTTAGAAGACAAACTGTGTGCATTGAAGAGAGTGGAACTTGAGAAGTGACTCAGGCCATTTGGAGGAGTCCAGACAATTAAGAGAGAATCCCAAACATTGAACATTGAGTTATTTATACAGTTGGAATTGGGTCTTACATTGTTCGATTATGAGTGTATTCTAATCCTTCCCTTTTGGAGTGAGAAATAATTTAATTTATTTTTGATTTTACAGAAGGTCAGATTTGAGAGGCTTTAAGTGTTATTAAAAAGATATTTTGGAATTTTACAGAGTCTTTCATTTTAAAAGGTATTGAATATTTTGAAATATATAACTTTCAAAATCTTTGAATTTGTAAGGTTGTGAGATGTTTAAAGTTTGTAAAATGTCTTGTCCTCTGATTTCTTTTTTTAATAAGTCATGTTTAAGAAGAACAAGAAAGGAAATTTTGTGGCTTAGTGGTGATATGTTTGTGTAGCAAACTGACAAAGGGTTAGTTGCATTTGCTAGTTTTATGACAACTTGACACAAGTCAGAGCCGTCTGGGAGGATGGAGTCTCAGTTAACAAATTCCTTTGTTGGATCTGGCTATAGACAAGTCTATAGGGTATTTTCTTAAGTACTGATTCATGGAGGAGCGACCAGCTCATTTTGTGTGGTACCATCCTTGGGCTGGTGGTCCTAGATTCTATAATAAAGGAGGCTGAGCAATCCATAATGAGTAAACGAGAAAGCAGTACCTCTCTATGTCCTCAGCATCAGTTCCTGCTTCCAGGTTTCTACCCTGAATTCTTGTGCCGAATTCCCTTAGTGATAGACTATGGATACATAACCTGTAGCCAAATAAGTCCTTTCTTCTGCATGTTGCTTTTGAGTCATGATGTTTTATCTCATTGATATGAGGCTAAGTAAGATAATAATAAAGGAACAGAGACACAGTTTGTATAAAAATAATTAAAACATTGTATTTGTAACAAGACAGACTGGTAATTTAACAATAAGCCAGACACTAAAATGTACATATTATTTTATTTTTTTCAAAATTTATTTTAAAGGTCTAATTTTTTGTATGTATGAACTTTTCACCTATGTGTATGTATGTATGTATACTATATGCATTCCTAATACATATGCAAGTTGAAGAGGGGTTCAGAAACACTGAGCATTGGTGCTACATATGGTTGTGAACTACCATGTGGATATTGGGAACTGAATGCAGGTATTCTGCAAGAGCAACAATTACTTTTAACTGCTGAGCCATCTCTCCATTACTAATGTTATTTCTTGTATGTAAATAAATTAACAAGTGGTTACCTAAAATTAGAAGAGGTATTACAAGAGAGTATGGAGGTTGTGAGAGAATGTGATAGAACAAGGGTAGAAGAAGAGAGACTATTTTTACCATATATTTAAACTAGAAATATGACAGTGTGTCCAATTATTCTGGGTCACTAACATCTCTTAAAACTATGATAACATGAGCAATAACTAAATGGGAACTGTTGTAATTGTATGAACACACATACTACTTTTAGTGATTCCTTCCAGAGTTTCATGGAATTTCATGGGAGTTGGACTACAGAACATGGGATTTCAATACTTATGGCATAGCAAACACTATGAACTTAATATTTATAAACATACATCCTTACTGCACAGGCCATTTAGATAAGCTTATTCAAAACTGCTTTCATTGTAGTCTGGTATTACAGCATAGATGCCTGAAGCCTTTTAAATAAATCTGCTGGAGTTTTTACTTGGAAGGTGAAATTATCAATCCTATGGTATGTCTAGACAAGAAGCAAACTTTGACTTTTGTTCAGGAGAGAGATATTTCCATCTTCTAAGATTATTTCCTTTAAATGATTTTCAGACAAAAAAAAATTCTCAACCCTCTGCTTCTGACTCATGTGGAAGCAGACTGATGGAAAACTATCTCTGATAATTTCCCACTTCTACACTATTTTGTTTGCCAAATTTTGAAATACTTGTTCTACTAAAGGAGATAATCTGGTTCATATGTTTAAAAGGGTTTTGTCTAATCTCTTTGTTCCATATGTCAATGAATTAAGGTTACCACCTGTTAAAATGTTTTAAACATCACAATACACAACCTGCTCTTTTGAACTACCTCCCAAGGTTGCCTGTTTTCATTTTTTTTTCTTTTGTTGGCTGTCAGGGCTTCAGTCATTTTCCCCTACCCAATACCAATGTTCCCCTCTACCCCCTATCCCTGTCCTCTTTTCCCTCCCGAGTCCTTCTCTCCCTTCCCCCTGCGATTGTTTTCTTCTCCCTCCCAAGTGGGACTGGGGTGTCCTCACTTGAGTCCTTCAACTTGTTGACATTTTGGAGTTCTGTGGACTGTATCTTGGGTATTATGTACTTTTGGGGGGATAATATCCACTTACTAGTGAGTACATACCATGCATGTCCTTTTGGGTCTGAGTTACCTCACTCAGAATGATATTTTCTAGTTACATCCATTTGCCTGCAAAATTCAAGATGTTCTCATTCTTAATAGTTGAGTAAATGAACCACATTTTCTGTATCCATTCTTCTGTCATGGAACAATTTGATTGTTTCCAGCTTCTGGCTATCACAAATAATTCTGCTATGAACATGTGGGAATATCTGCTCCTGTTCAGCCACAGGTAAAAGCAGGATCCAGCTCAATGGGAGGCCCCAAGGCCTTACACTGTTACTGAGGCTATGAACTGTTCACAAAAAGGGGCCTATTATGAACACCTTCCAAAAGATTCAGCAAGCAGCTGAAAGAATCAGATGCAGATATGTGCACCCAACCAATGGACAGAAGCAGCTGACCCCTGTGACTGAACTAGGAAAAGCTGGAAGAAGCTGAGGAGTCCAGTGACCCTGTAGGAGGACCAGCAGTCTCAATTTACCTGGACCTTTTAGATCTCTCATACATTGAACCACCAACCAGGCATACATCAGCTGATATGAGGCCCCCAATACATATACAGCAGAGGACTGCAAGGTCTGGGTTTTATCAGAGAAGATGCACCTAACTCTCAAAAGAATTGAAACTCCAGGATGTTTAGAGGTCTGGTGGTACATTCTGGGGGACATTCTTTTAGAGACAGGCAAGTAGAGAGTAGGTATGGGATGTGGAAAAGTCGGAGGGTAGACCAGGAGGGGGAAATATGGAGTGTAACAAAAAAGGGTGGAATAATAATAATAGTAATAATAATAAAGAAAGACTATCATTAACTACCAGCACTTACATTAGGAAGTATCAATTCTTCTATCACCACAACAAACTAGTATAAACTAGATTACTTAAAAAACATGTTACTACACATTTGCCTTTCTGTAAACGTAGAGAATTAAGTAAAGAAAAAAATAGCATACCGTGAATGACACATGTGAAAATAAAAATTGTAACATTAAATTTTAATGTGAAGCTATTTTCAGTTCTATAGACCTAGAAACCCATGATACAGGTTCTAGAACACCTGCCTTTTGGTGAGCATTCTTTTTTCTGGCTTTCAGTTATCTGCATAGAATTTCAAGGGTAGAGATGTCCTTTCCATACCAGAAAGAGGGGTGAATTTATCCTTTTGATCTCTTTTTAAAGAAACAGATAACATTGTCCTTATTTATTGAGTATAAAATGATAATTTGAAGTATGTATGTAGCTATAATATAAAGTAAAAGTGCTGCGTAGTTACTTTAGTATTTCTGTGATAAAACACCATAATCTTATAAAAGAAAGAGTTTAATTCAGGTTATAGTTTGTCTTACTTGGGTTTTCTGCTGCTACAATGAAACAACATATCAGAAAAGAAAGTTAGGGGGAAGGGTTTTATTTAGCTGATACTTCCAAATTGTAGTTTGTCAATGAAGGAAGTCAGAACAAGAACTCAAGCAGGACATGGACCTGGATAGGCATGAGGTGAATGCAGGGGCCATGAAGGAGTGCTGCTTACTCGCTTGCTCAATCTGTTCATTATCCTGTTTTCCTATAGAATCAAGGACCAACACCCCAAGTATGTCACTACCCAAAAGGAGCTGTACCATTCCCCATCAATGACAAATTAAGAAATTGCCCTACAGCTGGATATTATGGAGGTTTTTTCTGTTTTTCCAATTTAGGCTCCCTTTCAGATAAATCTAGCTTTGACATAAAGCTATCCAATAAGGGTCTCTCATGGTGATGCAGCATTGCAGCAAGCAGTAGTCTTGTTGGCTATAGCAATTCCTAAGCTCTCATACCTCATAACTGAAACAGGAAGAATTGGGAGATACTGGGATTTGTGTGAGGCTTTGAAAAATTCAAAGCCTGCTTGCCCTCCAGTCCTACAATTGCTACAAGAAGGCTATGTCTCCTAGTCCTTTTCAAAAAGCCCCTAATGGAGATGATGAATTCAAACATAACAACCTAGGGGAGCCATTCTCATTCAAACAACAACAACAACAAAAATGTTTAAGAACACAGAAAATTACATTTCTAAACATGGAAATGGGTGTATTAGTCCCTTTTTGTTACTTTAATGAAATAACTAAGGTATTTTTAAAAATGAAATTTTACGGAACAAGAATTCAAACATGAGACTTTATCTGGTGAAGACATCTGTGGCTAAGTCAAGTCATGGCAAATATAATTAGAACTAGAGAACATCTGAGATAAAAAAATTCCAATTGTGAGACTATAAGTGAAGAAACAAGGAGAACCTGGTATGACTTATTCCTGGATTTAACCCTTTAAAGGTCCCATAACTTCTAAAAATTACCACATTGGAGCTAGGTTTCCAAAATGCGAACCATGTAGACAAAGATATAATAGATGTATCCAAAGGAGAATTAAGGAGCTGGAAAGTAGTTCTCTAAATTTGCTCTCTAGATTCTCATTGAAAATGTGACTAAACATGGTTGATAATACAATTCAGTAGTGTGAGTTCTTTATTGTTTAGATGTTTCTTCTATCAAATAAACTAGTCCACCCATCTTAAAATCTACCCTTCTATGTCAGGAATAGCATAGCCTTGGTAGGGACAGAATATCATGGTCCCTGCCCCTGCAACAGGGACAGCAGGTATGCTTACAAAAACAGACAGGTACTTGCGTTCAGTGTCAGCCTGGGACAGAGGAAGGTTAGGTTCAGGTATGGTAGAAATGGCAATTTCAGGACAGAGACCCACCCAGCTAGCTTGTCATCTGTGCTTAACAGAGGCAGGCAAATCTTTCAATATTTTTGAAATGTTCAAAAAGGTTGTGTGCTTGCTGTCTCCTAAGAATTAAGGAGCTGGGGTCGTGGGATGCTGATTCACAAGATAATCAAAAGGGGACCTAGATTAAATGACTGGATAGATATATAAAATAAAAGGCTGGACTTATGATCTATAAGAGATTAATTATATATAGAGTTTTTAAGAATAGCAAGAGAAAACTGCTTGGAGCACTGTCTCAAGCAGAGAATAGCAAGAGAAAGCTGTCTAGAGAGAGAGAGAGAGAAATTTGTCTGGAGATGCCAAGAGCAGAACGTATTGAAAGCAGTCTGTAAAGCCATTTGAGCAGAACATAGGCCACCAGTTTGGACCCAAGATTTGATTTTGTGTCTTTTCTTTCATTGCTCCCAGAAGCCCCTTCTCTCAGAACCCCTCTCCAAGCTGAGGCCCCTCCTTGGCACTTCTATGTTTATTCACACCAACACAATAGAGTAGATTTGACTCAAGTTTCCAATAAGACTGTCATTTTTGTATGAAAGATGGTCTTCAATCCTCTGATCATCTGAACGTTCACTATGAAAGGACAACATAAACTTCATTTGCCTCCAATTATGGACGAAGACTGATTTTGAAAAGAAGACCAACAGTTACTAGTTCCAGGAAAAGATTATAATTCTACAAACTAGTCCATAAGACACCAGGTCTTATGGACAGAAAGTAAAATCTAGAAACAATATCATAACCTCACCTTCCACAAAATAGCCTGGGTATAAAAGCACATGAATGGGGATGTATCTTATCCCAGAATGAGCCATCTGTGCGGAGAAGTCCCATTTCATCCACAAGTCAAATGCTCATGACAAAAGAATGTAGACCACAGAACACCTGGCAGAAACCAATCAGAATTGGACCCCTGTGACCCCCCATAGCACCTGCCAATGAAATGTTTAGATTACCTAGCCCATTCTTTAAATATAAAAGAATTAACATATTAGCCAATCAAAATTATACTAATGTCATCACTCAGGCCCCTACCAATAATATTTGAGATCATATAATCCTTCTAGGGAGGTTCCCTGGTTCTCCATAAAAAGGCCTGTGTACCTTTGTCTGGGGTAGACATTTTGGAAAATGGTTGGCTCCTGCATGCTGGCTGTTTCTATATAATAAAGGCTCTGTGTGTTTGCATACTGTCTGAGTCTGGGGTCTTCCTTCAGCAATTTTTGGACCCTTATGACTGGTGTCACTTTTTCTTCTTACACCTCCAGGTTCTGTCTAGCCTGTAACTTCAAACTCTTCCAACATTCCTTTTACTAAATTTCAAAAATTTTTGTATAGTGATGGTATCATAGAGTATAATAATATTCCCACTCTTCCTTACAAATTTCCTGTTTTTTCTCTTCAGTGACAATTTTGTGACTGTAAAACTTTAAAAGGAATAATTTTATTTTGCTAACAGAATTGGATTCTGAAAGTACAAGCTGTATAGGATTTGCTCTGGAACAGTTCCCTAGTCATGATGAATGGCAGTACAGTTAGAACGTATTTGAGATGTAGAGTTTGTATGGAGGACCAGGAAGCTAGAGCATAAGAAAGTAATGACCTCTCACTAGGGCTCATTTCTCAACATCAAGATATTAGAATCAACAAGTAAATTTGGGAATGTTTCCAAGATAAACCATTGTAATATGTGTGAAAGTATGAATAAATATAGAAAATTGACATATAATTCCCTGTAAGAAATTTATCTATTTTTGTGATGAAAATATTTCAAATGTAAACTCAGCCTATTTCTAACATAAAGTTAGATGTTATTTTGGCTTTTGTGTTCACAGTGGCCTTTCCACTTCGACTTGGATATTGATAGAAAATTAAGAGTTGTATTGGTGGTTTTATAGAACCTGCTTGGTCTACATAAAAGCAATTCAGTTTCTAGACAGTATTAGCTTGTGAACTGAGAAAGACCTAATGCATTCCTGAAACAGGGAACTCTTTTCTTGAATATTTGAAGGGCTTTTATAGTCATCAGTAATTAATATCCATGCAAACACATTTCA
The DNA here is from genome assembly GCF_000001635.26 of Mus musculus. Lineage (NCBI taxonomy): Eukaryota > Metazoa > Chordata > Mammalia > Rodentia > Muridae > Mus > Mus musculus. The sequence goes on from NC_000086.7 coordinate 132,287,605, forward strand.
ACCAGAAAGTTAATATCTTACTTACTGGTCATGAATAGATAGAAATTTTACATTTCCTACAAACTCATACTTTAAAATGGTACAGTAAGGCAGGATAGATGATTTAATAATGTATTTGTTATGCAAGCATGAGAACTTGATTTTATTCCTCAGTATCCAAGTAAAAGAGAGGTATTGCAGCACATGCATCCAATCCTAGGATTGAAGTATAAGGAGAAAGACAACCTGGGGCTTGCTTGTCAATCTATGTGTTCCAAGTTCAGTAAAATATCCTATGAAAAATAAAATGGAGAATCACTGAGGAATGTACTTGATATGAACATCTGGCTTCCACACATGTGTGTGCCATGCACAGACATGTGCACATGCCTAGGCAAATGGATTATCTTTAGGACCCCATTTTCTTTTACCTAAAACTGTCTCATGACCCATCCTGCAGGTCCAGTTATTCTTGGGTCTCGAGGGGACTGCTCCTAAAACCAAATGTGGTGTGAGAGAGAAACAGAAGCCAAGCACAGAAAAGACACGAAGTCAATCTGAAACTGAAACTTGTCAAGGCCTCCTTGTATTCAGTAAAACTTGTAGTTTTTATACAAAAAGATCAAAGTGGAAATAACCCTTATGAAGAAGGGCAGGGGGAAGCAGTGGTAATTTTTCTTGGTGACTACAAGGGGAGGTATGATATCTAAAAGCACATCTTGTGGTTATGACATCTGCTGTTTGCGTCAGTCAGGTCTGGAGTCATTTTGTGGTAATTGTTCGTGACCTTCATCTGGACTTAGTTAGCTTGGGGAGGGGGTCCAACTGGAACAGTCCGTTGGTGACCTTTGTCTGGACTTACTCAGCTTGGGGAGGAGGTCCAGCTTTGTGTCTTAAGACTTGGTGGTCATCTTTTTCACTTGGATTATTATAAAGAATTTAGTTTTGGCTCCTAATAGTCTCAGATAATGAAGGTAGATAAAATGAGGCCCCAGTCTCTTTCTACTTCTCAATGAACCTGTTCCAATTAGCAGTATTTAAATTTGACATATATTATACACTTTGCATTATGGATTTCCATAAATTGTAAACATGAGCATTGTTTACTCAAAATCATAATTGCACACAGACATATTTTTTTAGAGATATCAAGGGCAGATATTTATGTCTATGTTATTTGCTCTATACCAACAAGGAATCTATAACAATCACACCTAATAAATTAGGTAAGAGGTGAGAATGGAAGAATATCTGATGGGAATTTTTAGGTAGTTTATTTATAGCTATCTTATGTGTATTTTTGTTTGGTTGTTTGGTTGTTTCTTTTCTAATTTATTTTTGATGTCATTCTTAGTAAGGTTAAACAGAATTGTATTTTAGAAATGCAGTTCTTAGAAAGGTTAAAGTGAATAGTATTTTAGTGGTAGAGCTGGCTATCTAGGTTTAGAAAATTTGATAGTCAAAATTAAGTTAATAGAAACAGTACTGAAGAGCATTGGAGAGCCATATCATGGCATTTTCAGTGGGAAGACAGTTTTGAGGGTGGTCCTAATAGAAACTAATCATTAGTGTATTCTCTTTCCTACATATTATTTTCAAAATATCATCCCTATCCCATAGTGACTATTTCACCATTCCTCTTCCAAATATCACATTTATATACTGACTTCCACCAAAAGTGTTGGAATAAAATGTTGGCAGGGGGCTTAAAAACCAAAGTTGAATTAAATTCAATTTTTCACACCTCATGTTACAAATTGTATTAACTTTAAAATTTGTCAACCAGGTTAACAGCTACAGGAAATGATATATCCAAGTACAGAAAAAAATATGAAGAGGGGCTTTGGCCAGAGAAAAGTCTGAATTTTCAGGGTAGGCATTCTAATTACCTACTTCCATTTTCCACAGAATGTTTATGAGAGGACATGTTAGTATTCCATGACTGTGTATATACCATACATATTGAAAAGAATAAAGAATTTTGGTTCACATTTTTAGTACTTTTGATATAAGGCTGTATCTGTGATGAGGTATAATATGGAATAATGGTTTATCACAGGAAAGGTGTTTACATCATTGCTGTCAGAAACCAGAGAGTAGAATTATCTCTGTGGGAAAAATATCTTTTTTTTTTTTTTTGGAACATGCCCAGTGACCAACTTCTCTAACTAGGCCACAGTTTCTACCCTTTGCTCCAACCCACTAACTCCAGTCCACTAGAAATCTATAAAAACAAAACAAAACAAAAACAAAAACAAAACAAAACAAAAAACAAATTTGATTATATCAGAGCTCTCAAAATTCAAAGCAGCTAGGGACCAAACTATAAAACAAGAGCCTTTTAGGAGGGCACTTTGACCCCCCAAACTTAACAGAGTATAAAGTTATTTTCTGGGTAAAGAAAGGCAAATTTAATGACAAAAGTCACTCTAGTATAATATGTGGAAATTAGAGAAGTAGAGAATTCTAATATAAATTTCTATCAGGCAAACAATAGCAAATATATGTGGATTAAGAAGTGCATATTAGATTAGTTCTGTGAGAAAGTTGTAATCCTGTTAGTCCACAAGTGACCTAGAAGGCTGAGCACATGTCAAACACAAGCTTCTTGGGCCATGCTGGTATGGTGGCCGTGCTCATCAGATACAGATAGAAACACTGTAACTTGAACCTGTCAATGTAAAGGAGGCAATTGTGCTCATTCTGTCAGGACTCAGTAGGGCACTGTCACCTATGCTATATGTCTTGCCATATAACAAGACAATCATGTCAAATTTTGACACTAACCAATTTACTATGCAATGCTTGATTCTGAAAAAGATAGAGATCTGTGCTTTGTACTCTGTTTAGTATGATAGATCCAACTCCCCAACTCTATTATTAGCCTCCTTATAGAGAAGCCACATAAATAGTGTTGATTTACATCCTCTGGCTATGTGGGTCTTTATACCAAGATTTCTTCTCTCTCTCTCTCTCTCTCTCTCTCTCTCTCTCTCTCTCTCTCTCTCTCTCTCTCTCTCTCTCTCTCTGACTAAACTATTCTGGAATATAAATACAGGGCTAGGAATTCTTAGGTTTATTCTTGTCTGGTGTTACTGTTTATGAAACCCTATAGCAAGTTAATTGATAATTTACATATTTACATAGTAACTAACAAACTATATAACCACCTTGATGAGGCACTAGTTAGAAGTTGCTTTGATTATCTGAAGTTCTGCTTTCAATAAAAGCATCAATAGAGCTGACAGCCATAAATATGTTAATGCTGATCTCCACGTGGCTCATTTCCAAATGCGATTATCGCCTTTATTATGAATAGATTTTGAAATCAAATCATACAATATTAATTTTTATTTTATATTTAGATGTAGGAATAAGAACACTCTTGAATAAGTCAAAATGCACAATCAGAAGTTGTTTTAATTTTACTTCCCCATTATAAATCAGTACAAAATAGATCAGTTTACTTTTAGTCTTCTACCATTGGCATCAGATAGGACAGTAATTTTGGTAGCTACATCCAACAAAGTAATCATATTCTTGATGGCTCCCATCATAGATATTTCCAAGTTTACTCAACGTGACACATATAGCACTCAGTTTCCTTCATGGACATTCTTCATTCCTACTCATCTTAGCATTTAAAAGTGTCTGATACCATTTTAAAAGGAAAGAGGAATATAAACAGGATAGATTCCACCCCAGTTAACAAGACACCAAACTTGGCATAGTTAAATGAATGTTTGTTTTAGGTCATCCAAAAAATTTATAATTCTCATTGGCAACATATATTTTATCTTCTGGAACAGCTTTGATTCAGTTGTTCCAGAAACATTGCATGTTGGCAGAAACCTAATGTCTACTCTTGTATTATGGCAGCCTTCAAGCTTCTTTCTGAAGGATTGTAGAAGCAATAACAACACCCTTTGGGTGGCCTTTTTCAAGCTCTGATAATACTTCAGCCAGTTTCTAAACAGTAACAGGCAAGAAAGGGAGGGACCTTTCCTTCCTGTTGCCCATCATTTTGCAACAGTATTACTAATAGATTCAGATAGTCACTTCATATACTTAGCTCACTTACAACTTGCTTATGTTTTTTCACCTCAAAATCCATGTCTCTATCAGCATTTTATTTTCATCATTATAATCTTCTAAGAATATTGAACTCAGAATGTTTTTTCCTACTTGCCAACTAAAGTTTGGTTGCTATAGTTTCATGGATGATAGTAGCAAGAATGTGTTTCCTGGACCTTATTATTCACAGCACAGCAAGCTAAAGGAGATTGATGATTTTCTGTTTCCTTTAACTATGGTCTCACAGGGGTAGTAGAATGGTACAAGTAGATGCTGGGCCCAGTGGGTTGTGTCTCACTTGAGGAAGCTCAAGTTCAGGGAAATGTAATCTTATACAATGGACAGCATAACATCTTTGTAAAATTTTCACACTATGAGCGGGCTGCCTCTCCTTTCTACTAGAAAAAGACAGTATCACTGTCTTCCTAGATTGTTCTATAACCATGCTGGATAGCATATTGCAAAATAAATATCTGCTTATGGAAGCATTAGAGACATATTATATTACATCATTTTTAACACTATAATAAACTAACTGAAGGTAACTGATGAATAAAAAATGAAATATATTTGCCTAATAGTTTTTCAAACAAATTCCATCAACTGGCACTCTCAGTCTATCCTTTGCTAATGTCCTCAGGACCATGAGATCATGGAGAAAATTATGAGAATAAATGCAACAAGAGAGTAGGTTTGGACCAGATTTACTCCTTTATAGCAAATGTGCATAAGAACAAAGATTCCTATAAAGTATTAATATTACTTTCTGTGATGGTTTGTATATGCTTGATCCATGGAGTGGCACTATTAAGAGGTGTGGTATTGTTTTGAAGTAATGCCCATTCTTTTAGGAGTATGTATGTCTCTGTTGGAATGGGCTTTAAGACCCTCATCCTAGTTGCATGGAAGCCAATCTTCTCTTATCTGCCTTTCGAACAAGAGATAGATCTCTCAGCTCCTCCAGCCCCATGCATGCCTAGATGCTGCCATGCTTTGACCTTGATAATAGTAGACTGAACCTTTAAGCTTTTAAGTCAGGCCCAATTATATGCCATCTTTTGTAAGAGTTGCCGTTGTCATAGTGTGTCTTTATAGCAATGGAAACCCTAACTAAGACACTTCCTTCTGAGAATATCAATGCCAAGGAACTGAATACTTTGTACTAAATCTTAAAACTAAAGATACCACCAAGTCCTACCATCAACAGTTTGTACAGTTAGCTTATTGCTGGATGAGCTTTGAGTAAAAGCTGAATGGAACTTTATCTCTCAATAAGTATATAAGTGGTCAATGTATATAAACAATAATACATCTGATCTGGAAAGATAGGCCCCCAGTATTATATAACTCATGCAATAAAATACAACAGTATGTACATGAATGATGTTTGAGTGTGTGGACGCCCATTCTACATTGTAGAAGTCACATGAGAACTTTTGAATGTTTGTTTTTCCATTCCACATTGTTTTGACATAAGGTTTCTCTTCTTTATGATACTTCCCATTATACTCTGGACAAGTTGGCCCATGAAATTCTAGGGGATTATTTTGATTCTGACTCCTATCTTACCATAGGAGTCTTGAGATTACAGATGTAGCGGTTACATTGGGCATTTTATATGGATGCTGGTGATACAGACTGAAGTTATCAGGCTTGTGAGGCAAATCATTTTTCATAGTGATCTATCTCCCTAGCTCCAAATACAATATTGGGAAATTTTCAATATGTTTCTACTTTCTTTTCTTTTTATTAGTTATTTTATTTATTTACATTTCAAATGTTATCCCTTTTCTTGGTTTCCCCTTTGAAAACCCCCTATCTCCTCCCCCTCCCCCTGCTCACCAACCCACCCAGTCTTGCTTCCCTGTGCTGGCATTCCCTACACTGGAGCATTGAGCCTTCTCAGGACCAAGGGTCTCTACTCCCATTGATGTTCCACAATTCCACCCTCTGCTACATATGCGGCTGCATCCATGAGTCCCACCATCTGTACTCTTTGGTTGGTGGTTTAGTCCCTGGGAGTTCTAGGGTTATTGGATAGTTCATATTATTGTTCCTCCTATGGGGCTGCAAACCCCTTCAGTTCCCTGGGTCCTTTCTCTAGCTCCTCCCTTGGGGACTCTGTGCTCATGTCTACTTGTTTTTATATCTTGACCAACAAGGTTATTTTCAAGCATTTTTGTTGTAGTAATTCTAGAATACCATAGGATAACAAACTAATACAATATAAGTCATAGATATTGATTTACAAATAATCACAAAAGCTATAATAAACATCATGAATACATTAAATAAATAATAAAATTTATGCTAGATGACTAGTTGTTTAGCATTGCTCTATTTCTATTTAAAATGAGATGCATTTATTGAGACAGACTTTGAAAAGTTATTGCATTTCTACAAAGTCAGAGTTAAAACTGAGGAAGTTGAGAATATAATATAATCATCTGTTACAAATAATGGCAGATTTTAGTTTCCTTCTTCAAAGAAGAGAAAAGTCATGTCCCTCTAATTAGAAAATCATGCTGTGTACATGTTTGTTACAAATATCAATACCTGATCATATGTATTTACACATTTGCACGAGTTTAATCTCTGTTTTTGAGAAAAAAAAACAAGAAGTTTGCAAAACTAGTCATGTTTATAAAATGATTTCAAATATTCTTTATTTATTGAGCAAATATTACATGCCATGCTTTCTGATTGTGAGCTACACAGAACTTAACACAATACAGTCTAAGAATTTCAGATAGTAGGAAACAAACAAACAAAAAATACTTTCTAAGGTATTCAAACAAATAAAAACTACAGTAAGAAATTTCTTTATTAATATATCCCTTTTGAAACAATAGTGGCAAAGGCACACACACACACACACACACACACACACACAGAGAGAGAGAGAGAGAGAGAGAGAGAGAGAGAGAGAGAGAACAATGGTAACTTAAATTATCACTGTTGGTAGTTGTGAAAAAGCACCAAAATTTAAGTGCATGTTTTACAAAGCATAAATAATGTTAGCTTGAAACTTCTCTTTTTAAAGGAAGATTGAAAATGTTAGAAAATAATAATTCTGTAAACATTAAATACAAAAATAACAGCTATTTAGAAATGATAATTTGAAATAAATATATAATAATTTGCCTTTGCAACCATGTCTGAATATTTGAAAGTTTATAATAGAATAACTCATATTTAATATCTTATATGATATAATAAATATTCATTTATATGCCATCCAGATTTCACAAATCTTAATATTTTATTTAATTCTAATATGGGTTAAAAATAAAGCATTACTTATATAGGTAAATAATAACATATGCTTTCCAAATCTTCTTAGCATATTCTGCAAATATGATCACTATTCTCTAGTTGGTATGGGCAAAATGGGACCACATCAAATGCATTTTATATTTTCTCAGTTCCTTTTGGACTCTACTCTGTCTTATTCTTGCAAATTCTGGGGATAGTAAGAATCCATACAAATTTTATGCAAGTGTAGTTTGGAATTGCAAGATACTAAATGCCTCATTAGGCAAAACTTTCAACATCAGCATGAGAGTTAGTAATATAAATTTCAGTTCTATGTCTTACCAAAACAGAGTCTTGAGAGAAGTCCATACTGATAACCAGTGGGCCTGTTAGATAAAGCAACCAGGGTCATGCCATTTTCCCTTTGCTTTCATAATTTTCTTTCTTTGTTTTCCTTGTTCTTCATTATTGTTCTCAAGGACAAATACACACTACAGAGTTCCTCTGGTTTCTACTGAACCCACAACAAGAAAGTTGTCTAGTCTTGCATCAGAGATTTTAGGTTTATGTGACTAGTTTGTCCCTATGTGATTTGCATTGAGCAAAATATATAAGAACACCTCTTTTATGCTAAGAGAGCAAATGTATTTTAAATTTTCTTATACACATTTGCTGTGAATAATCTGCTTTATTTCTAAATGGCTTATCAGCTTTACCAGTAACATTTACTGAATGAATATTCCATCACTATCCATCATTTTATTATGAAAACTTCCAAATATACAGAGAAGTTGTATTTGCTACAGACTGAATTTTTGTGCCTCTCCTCAAATTCACATTTTTAACATGTTATCTCCTTTGTCATTATACCTTAAAGAGGAGATTAGCAAAATGACAATAGACTTCAACATTAAGGTTTTTAAAATGTCTCTTATGGTTTTCCATAAGGGATGGACAATTTAAATTTTTGTATTCATAAAAATATAATACACATACATAAAATGATGTATACTTTTAAAATAGTAATAAATAATAGCACACATAAAACACCATTATACATAAAATATTTTTTATTCTGTGATTCTGTTATTATTGAAAGTCAGCATAATTGATTTCATATTTTAGCTCTTATAATTAATAACACAATATTAGAATGCAAATATCATTCTGCTATGAAAATTTCCTCTTTATCATATTTTCAATATGTCATTAAATTATTTGCTAGAAGTTTTTTTTTCATATTTAGGATCTCACAAAATACCTTTCACAATGGCTATATCTGTACTAATTTACATTCTTACTAACGATCTATAAGATTTTTCTCCCCAATTCACCATAATTGGTTGCTTTTGCAGTTTTCTTAATGCTAGTCATTTTGACTGTAGGGAGATATAACTTCTTGTGATTTTAATTCGTATTTTCCTGGTGGTCAATGAGGTTTTTTTTATTATTATTATTACTTTCTCTTTTTAACAAGTTATATTTTCTTCCTTTGAGAAATGCCCTTTTTGACAATTTTTCCATTTTACAAACTTAATTACATATTTTAGTTACACATTTTGTCCCCTATGTAGGTTAGATATTCATATTTTGTTGAATAAACAGTTGGCAAATATTTTCCCTAATTGAACAGGTTACTTCTTCACTCTGTTAATTACTTCCTATACTATAAAAAAACTATTCAGAGACTCTTGTGCTTCTTTCTACATTTTAGTATTGTTACGTCTAATTCTTTGACAAGTGCCCATAGCATTTTAATAGAAGTTGAATTGAAGCAGACAACCAATGGTTCTATTTTCCTGTGTGCTTTAGTATACACTCAGTGCTACTCACAAGTGTCTCTGTGTTTTTAATGATTCAGTCTCTCTATTTTCTCTGCTAGATTCATGAAGTTTTGGCTGTATTTTATTGAAGTTCACTTAGTTTCCCTAAAACACTGATTTTCACTCTGCAGATAGGTGATATGTCTGCATTTTTTTATGGTCTGTCACTGGCACTATTTTTTCCAGTTGGGTGACATCCACTTTTCCTGATTGCTGATGATCCTTTTAGTCACACATTGATGTCTGCACATTGAAGGGAGGTATTCATTTCATCCTATGCAACTGAGGTTTATATGAGGATATGCTTTTAAAATAAACCTACTGAGACATTACTAAACATATAGTTTATGGTGGTTCTTTAGCCAAAATCTAGTGCAACCATTAAAGAGCTAAGAAGCATCCTATGCACAAGACCTCTGTGACAAATACATCATTGGGGTAGAGTCCATTAGTCATTGTGCTGGTTAATTTTCTCATCACAGTATATCTGACAAATACAATTTTAAGGGTGGAGTTTTATAGCTCATACTTTAATGGTGATGAAAACATGGCTGCTGGGACTGTCTATTGTCTGCTGTATCAGAAGTCAATGATGAGTAGATATTGTTGTAAAAGTAACTTTTATTCAACAGATGTCATGGATGTCTCAGGGGTTCACTGCTGAGTAAGCTCATACTTTCTAATTCTTTCTGAGTTCTGGTTGGCTGATTCAACGCAGCTGTTCAGGGTCTAAAACTCCTCTTCAAGCTAACTTATTCAAACTATCTTCTCTTGGCTTCTCCCTGAATTTCTCTGCTTGGAAAAATGGCCTCAAAATTTCACAAACTGAACTGCACTGACTGTATTAACTGCATAAACTGAAGGGAAGTGAATAGACCTTCAGGAACTCAAATGTACTCAAAGGCATTCAATTGAACTGTATTGCATTTCCTGAACTCAACTGATCTGCACTCACTGAACTGCCCTCCACTCCTGTCTCACTCTACACTGCTCTTAGGTAGCCCTTCTTTCCTGAATTTTCTCATGAGAATTGGATGTATTCTATTTCTGGTTCATGTTGTCAAATCTTTTACTGTTATTTAAATCAGTCAATTTTAAGCATGGTTGTTTCCTTCTATAAACTAACTTTACCTTCATTGTTTGGGATTAAAGGTGTATTCTAAGGGTATCTCTGTATTCCATCCAGAGGGATTATAGGTGCATAATTCCAGCTGGATCTCATAGACATAGATTGTCTTTGGATGTGATTCCCTTGCTAGAGCAGCCATATTATTGGATTAAAATTCTTCTACACAAAGTTCAACTGTAGACAGAAGTCAGGGCTGAAGTCAGGAGCCAAAATCAGGATGCATTTGTGGTCTATACTGAATATTCTATAGAAGTCTATTAGTCTATTAGGTCTTATGAGGTCAAGTGAGAGTTCCACAGCCAACCACAGTATACTAAGAGCTGGGGATCACATAATCTGTAATACTTATCCCTGAATGCCAACTTACTAAGATTTAGATTCACCATGGGGAAAAAAGCCTCTGGTCATATTTATGACAGATTATCTAGATTGAGTTAATTTAGGTGTGCAGTTTCAACTTAATTCTGAATGACAGCATTGTGTTGTTTAGAATCCTGACATGAATCAAAAGAAGTCAAATGAGCACCAGCATCCATAGTGCTCTGCTTACTGACCATGAGAACAATGTGACCAGCTGCTTCACATTCCTGCTTCCATGACATCCCGGCCATGCTAAACTGAAGTAGAAACTTCTAGTTCTTTGGAAAGTTATATCAAATGATGTTTTTCCAGGGCACACAGTTGAAAGGATGTCTTGCTAAAGAAAACACATGAAAAGCTGTTTTCCTGAAGCAGACACAGGTGAAATGATATTTGGATATAGCAGATGTGTGAAAGGGTTCTTGCTAATGGAATATAACTATGACCCCGCATACAGTGGGAGACAAGCACTAAGCTTTGGTTTGGTTTGCTCTGTCTCACTATTCTTTGCTAGGGACACACAACTATTGGTTCACCTTATATACCTTGTTGTGCTCAACTTGTGATACATCACGATTGAGAAAAATTCGCCCAAGAGTTCCTGCAGCATCTTGCTGCTTTTGCTGTCTCAGGCTAATTGAAAAGCCTGTTGGCTTCTTAAGTATTGAACTATATTTTCTGGTTTGTGCCTGGTGCTAGCCTGCCTAGAGGAATGGTATGAAATTGCTAACTCATATTTGGTGTCTGCTATGGGACTGAAATTCTCCCCTAAGATGATCAAGCTTGCCCCTAATGCACTATTGTGGAACTGGTCCACTTTCTCCCATCCCAATACCTTTTACACTACTTCTGCTGGGTGGTGAGCAAGAGGAAAGGTTGAACCCCTATTAAAATTAGGTTGCAAAAAGTGTATGCATACAATAGGCCACATCCTTAAATTGTGAGCCAAAACAAACTCTTACTCTCAAGTTGTTTTTGTAAAATGTTTTGTTGCAACTATAAGAAAACAACTATTATATGGTCAAATACACAAGCCTGTGGCTGTTTCACATTCATTCTGTAACAGCCACTGAAGTTTTAAGGTATGTTTTAATATTATTATCCTGTAAAAGGTTCTTTAATTTTCTGAATGTTTCTCTTTGTATAACTTGAAGGTATTTTCATGCTCAGATAGGTTATTCAATTAATATTTATGAGGGAAGGAAAATGCTAGAGGTTCACATTTCACCATATTACTCACACAACTATCAGTGACTTCAGTCCTCCTTTCTTCCAAAAATGCTGGAAACATTTAAAAACATGCCATTTAAAACTTGGACAATGAAGTTGGAGTGATGCCTCAGTAGTTATGAATGTGCAAAGGACCTATTCTTGCAAAGGACTTGAGTATGCTTCCCAACATCCATTCCCTGAACCTACAAACCTAGCTCCAGAAAATGGAGATCTGATATCCTCTTCTATACTCTACAAGCATCTGGAAACACATGCATAATACCCAATACCCAAACAAATTATAATATTAATATATATTGATTCAAAAACTTGCTATGGATTTTGCCCCTGTATAAGATTTTAGTGCAGATATTAAATTTGTAAATTTATTGGGAAATAATAATATACTCAGTGGTATATCATGATGACATGTATCATTATCATTTCCCCCAGAAGCAAGCTCCAAAGAGAAAGTATTGAGGATTCCTATTTATTCTTGTTAGTACATATTCTCTGAAAGAAAGTTTCTGTTTCTTAGTTTTCAAGAGAAAGAGGAAAGTATTTTCTTTCTTAGCAAAATTTTGATTAGTTCTTTGGTAATTTCATATAGTACATTTTGAACATGATCATTTATACCACAACTCCTTCTGCAACCACTCTCTCTATCCTCCAATTTCTTTCCAATTATCTGGATCCTATTGTTGTTGTTGTTGTTGTTGCTGCTGCTGCTGCTGCTGCTGCTGCAGCTGTTGATTTTCTCTGTCTATTGCAGTCTGATTTGACTGACTAGTCTTCTGAGATCTACATTCACTGCCTAGCCACACCATTAAAAACAAACAAACAAACAAACAAACAAACCCTGAGTCTACCTTTTAAGCATTGATCAAATTATAATAGTTCTTTACATTTAGGAGTATCCTTTTTCTCCACTCCATGCTAGAATTTTATCTGGATTGAATTTATGCAGGCCTTTTGCATTTTTTTCACAATTGCAATGAATTTATATGTAGAATTCCTCTGATGGGAAAAGACAGTTTCCTTGAATTCATCAACCACCTCTGGCTCTTAAAATCTTTTCTTCCTTTCTTTTCTCAATGACCATTGCTGATGAGAGGGGAATAAAATGTATATGACATTCTGAACTGAGTACTCAGCTATCTCTTGTTCTATGCATGTTTTACCAGGTGAGGTTTTGTAAGGTAAGCGCCATCTACTGCAAGAAAAGCTTCTCTGAAAAGGGTTGAGAGGTGAACTAAGCTGTGGGCTACAGAAATAAGTCATTAGAAGTATGTTTAGCATAATAAATATTCTTCCCTGGAACATATAGGTCCTTAGCCCTTTTAACAATGCCAAGTATGCACATATACCAAAAAGATGTTCTAATATCTCACAAAGACAATTGATCACTTATGTTCAGAGCACCTTACTTTATAAGCAGCTTTCTCACCCGAGAAACTGGACATTACTCAACTGAAGAATGGAAAAAGAAAATGTGGTTCAGTTAAACAGTGGAACACTAGTCAACTATTAAAAACAAAGACACCATGAATTTTACAGGCAAATCGAAGGAGCACAATAATATCACCCTGAATGAGATAACCCAGTCCCAAAAGGACATGCATGGCACGTACTCACTTATAAGTGGATATTAACCATAAAATATAGGGAGAATGCTATACTCCACAGACAAAAAGAGAAGCTCAACAAGGCAAAGGCCCAAGTCAGGAAGGTTGAATCTCACTTAGGAAGGGGAATAAAATAGTCATGAGAGGCAGATAGAATGAGGGAACTGGAATGGAGGGGAATGTAAAAGGGGGATTCATGATCAGTTGTGGGAAAGGACAGGTGTGATGGCTAAATGGCCATGAAAATGAATGGAAATCTAACTGACAGAGGTGAAGAGTAGGGGTGGAAATTTCCAGGAAAAGACAGAGACACAGGATAAGAGAATCAATGAGGTTCACCTTTCCAGTGACTTACAACATTGAGGATAGGGAACATAAAGAGGCCAGCTTCTATATAGCCAGGCAAGAACCCCAGTGGAATGATGGACCCAACAACCCACATGAAAACTTTCAACCCAAAATGTATCTTGTCTACAAGAAATGGAGGTATGGGGATGGAGCAGAGACTGAAGGAATGGCTAACCAATAGCTGGCCCAACTTGAGACCCATCCCATGGGCAAGCAACAAATCCCTGACAATCTTAATGATACTCTATTATGCTTGCAAACAGGAGCATATTATCCTCTGAGAGGCTCCACCCAGTAGCTGATTCAGACAGATACAGACACCCACAGCCAAACACTGCACAGAGCTTGGGCACTCTCATGGAAGAATAGGAAAAAGGATTGAGGGCCATGAAGGGGATAGGAACTCCACAGGAAGACAAACAGAGTCAACTAATCTGCACCCTTAGGGCTCTCTCAGACACTTAACCAGCAACCTAAGAACATACACTGGCTGCCGTGAATCCTCTATATACATACGTATCAGATGTGCAGCTTGGTCTTCATATTGTGTCAGTCTTGTGAGACCAGTCATTGTTATAGCTTGACCATAGCTGGGTAAAACTGAGAATTACTTTTTTTTATTACAATATGCATAGCATCTTCTGACTCCATGGAAATTAGTAGAGATAAAGCCTGCAGGTCAGTGTATCAGTCTGGTTTTCCAAAGAGCATCCATATATGAAATGATTTCTCTATTTCTTCTTCTCTCTGATAAGTTTATTTCATCCATTGCAATTTTTATGTTTATAATCAGTTCTGTGATAGTTTCTGTCTTATGTATTTCAATTATTCCCAAATTGTTAGAAAATACCCATTTCTCTCACACAGTAAAAATGGTAACTTCTCTGTGAAGAAATATAAAATGTGATAAATAAGGAGAATATATTTTGTACTTGAAAAGAAGAAGAAACTAATATTGTTAAACTGATAATCCTAATTAAAACCCACTAAAGATTCAGGGTTGTCTGTACAGATTAGTATTAAGTTATCAAATTTACAAAAATTAGAATCCCCTGAGTGTTGAACCTATGGGAATATCTATAAAGAATTATGTTGATTACATTAATTGAATTAGTATTTTCATTTTTTGAGACAGGGTTTCTCAGGGTAGCCCTGGATGTTCTGGAACTCGCTCTATAGACCAGGCTGGCCTCAAACTCAGAAATTTGCCTGCCTCTGCCTCTGCCTCCCAAGTGCTGGGATTAAAGGCATACACCACCACTGACTGGCTAGGAAATTGTAATAAATACAGTTATTAAAATGTTATGCTGTACATTAAATAAAGAATATTTACTTTTCAATTTAAAAAGCAAATGTCTATTTCCTTGAAAAGGTTGGGATTGGTTTTACATACTTTGATTTAATCAAAGTACACATTTAGTCTATCCATATTTATGCTATGATATTTTTAGCATTGGATCTTCCTTTTGAGTTGTTTTTGTATGGATATTTTGTTATTTTTATTCAAAAAGTTATTTTTTAAAATTATATATTTGCTTTTTCTGGATAGCTCCTTGATCCCTAAGAGGAGGAGTTTGATGAAGGCATCCTATATTGGACTGAATTTTCCAAAATCTTTCACTCTTTACATGTTGTCTAGTTATCGGTCTCCTTTTAAGTTTCCATATCCTATAAAAAGAAGCTTCCCTGATAATGGCTGAATGAAATGTCATTAGGAGTCACATTATTGATTATTTTTAGTAGAATAGTAGGTTTTTCTGCACTTTTAATGTCTTGACTTTATATTTTGAGATGAAGCATTAATTGTCATAGAAAACAATGTGTCACTTTGTCTCCATAATTTATCTTATGAGTATTTTGTTCCACCTTCTAAGAAGGACTGAAGCATCCACACTTCCATCTTCCTTCTTTTTGAACTTCATGTGGTCTGTGAATTTTATCTTGGGTATTGTGGAGAGCTGTGCCGCGAGCAATGGCATGCATTCCTTGAGCAATCGCCATTATAAGATGGTGCTGGAAGGAGTTACAGAGACAAAGTTTGGAGCTGAGATAAAAGGATGAACCATGTAGAGACTGCCATATCCAGGGATCCACCCCATAATCAGCATCCAAACGCTGACACCATTGCATACACTAGCAAGATTTTATCGAAAGGACCCAGATGTAGCTGTCTCTTGTGAGACTATGCCGGGGCCTAGCAAACACAGAAGTGGAAGCTCACAGTCAGCTAATGGATGGATCACAGGGCTCCCAATGGAGGAGCTAGAGAAAGTACCCAAGGAGCTAAAGGGATCTGCAGCCCTATAGGTGGAACAACATTATGAACTAACCAGTACCCCGGAGCTCTTGACTCTAGCTGCATATGTATCAAAAGATGGCCTAGTCGGCCATCACTGGAAAGAGAGGCCCATTGGACACGCAAACTTTATATGCCTCAGTACAGGGGAACGCCAGGGCCAAAAAGGGGGAGTGGGTGGGTAGGGGAGTGGGGCTGGGTGGGTATGGGGGACTTTTGGTATAGCATTGGAAATGTAAATGAGCTAAATACCTAATAAAAATGGAAAAAAATTCAAAAATAAAATAACAAAACAACAACAACAAAAAAAAAGGAAAAATAAAAAAAGATGGCGCTGGCTTCCACTGTGCCTAACTAGTAAACAAGCCTTATGCACAAGTGCAAGAGTGAATTCACACCTAGTTACTGCCCATCTCGCGGTGTAGTAATGGGGTATGGGTGAGCAACGAATCAGGAGCTGTCACGCCACATCAGGTGCTGAAACATCACGCTGCGGGCTATATAAGCAGTGCCATTTTCCCGGTTCGGGGTCTTCCCTCCTGATAAGTAAGCAATAAAAGCTTTGCCTCAGATGATTCTGGTTGTCCTGAGTGTGTTCTTGCTGGCGGGGACAAAAGCTCGGGATAAGGTATTCTGAGTTTTGGGGCTAATATCCATTTATTAATGAGTGCATATCATGTGTGCACTTTTGTGATTGTGTTACCTCACTCAGAATGGTATTTTCTAGTTCCATCCATTTGCCTAAAATTTTTTTTTCCAATTTTTATTAGGTATTTAGCTCATTTACATTTCCAATGCTATACCAAAAGTCCTAAAATTTTAATGAATTAATAGTTTTTATTAGATGAGTAGTACTCCATTGTTTAAATGTACCACATTTCCTGTATCCATTCCTCTGTTGAAAGACATCTGGTTTGTTTCCAGTTTCTTACTATTAAAAATAAGGCTGCTATGAACATAGTGGAGCATGTGCCCTCATTACATGTTGAAGCATCTTTTGAGTATATGCCCAGGAGTGGTCTAGCTGCATCTTAAAGTAATATTATGTCCAATTTTCTGAGGAACAACCAGACTGATTTCCAGAGTGGTTGTACAAGCTTGCAATCTCACCAACAATGGAGGAGGGTTCCTCTTTCTCTACATCCTCTACAGCATCTGATATTGCCTGAGGTTTTGTTTTGGTTTTTTTGGTTTTTTTTTTTGGTTTTTTTTGTTGTTTTGATTTCCATTTCCCTAAAAACAAGAGATGTTGAACACTTCTTTAGGTGCTTCTTGGCCTTTCAATATTCCTCAGATGAAAATTCTTTGTTTAGCTCTGTACCCCATTTTTAATAGAGTTATTTGATTCTCAGGAGTCTAACTTCTCTAATTCTTTGTGTATATTGGATATTAGCCCTCTATCAGATGACAGGTTGGTAAAGATCTTTTCCCAATCTATTGGTTGCTGTTTTGTCCTATTGACAGTGTCCTTTGCCTTACAGAACCTTGGAAATTTTATAATATCTCATTTGTCAATTCTTGATCTTAGAGCCTAAGCCATTGGTGTTCTGTTCAGGAAAATTTCTCCCTGTGCCCATGTGTTTGAGGCTCTTCCCCACTTTCTTCTCTATTAGTTTCAGTGTATTTGGTTTTATGTGGAGGCCCTTGATCCGCTTGGACTTGAGCTTTGTACAAGGAAACAAGAATAGATCGATTTGCATTCTTCTACATGCTGACTGACTGTTAAACCAGCACCATTTGTTGAAAATTCTGTCTTTTTTCCACTAGATGGTTTAATTCCTTTGTTAAAGATCAAGTGACCATAGGTGTGGGAGTTCATTTCTGGGTCTTCAGCAGAGACAGAAGGAAAGACCATCCATAGACTGCCCTACCTGCAGACCCATCCCATATACAGTCACCAAACACAGACACTATTGTGGATGGCAAGTAGTGCATACTGACAGGAACCTGATATGGCTGTCTCCTGAGAGGCTCTGACAAAGCCTGACTAACACAGAGGCAGATACTAACAGCCAACCTTTGGATTGAGCATAGGATCTTCAGTAGAGAAGTTAGAGAAAGAACAGAAGAAGCTGAAGGGGTATGAAACCCCATGGGAAGAACATCAGTATCAATCAACCATATATATCCATGAGCTCCTAGGGACAGAGACACCAAACAAGGAGTAAAATGGAAGGACCCATGGCTCCAGCTGTATATGTAGCAGAGGATGGCCTTTTCAGGCATCAGTGGGAGAAGAGGCCCTTGGTCCTGTGCCCCAATATAGGGTAAGGCTAGAGCAGAGAGTCAGGAGTGGGCAGATGGGAGAACACTCTCATGGAGACAGTGGAAGGGGGGATGGAATAGGGGGTTTTCTGGGATGGAAGAGCAGGTAAAGTGGATAACATTTGAAATGTAAATAAAGAAAATATCTAATAAAAATGATAATGACACATTGTGCTTTAGAGTGTCAGGTTGAAATTATGGAATCAAGGAAATATCAATAGTGTGTCATATGCACTAAGTCTACTTTTTAAATAAACTACACTGTATAAGAAGCAAATGATCAAATATTTGAGGTTCCTTGAATTGTAACTGAGTAAGAAATATTGGTCACTATAATATATTCACTGTGACATATATCTAGATCTAAAATATTTCCATATGTAAAATTATTTTCTATTATCTTTATGTAACAAAAAATGAAACAAAGTGTCTGTTTCTAAAGTTATAATTAGAAAAAAAGGAAAGCCAAATATATGCTGCCAAGAAATGATCACGTTCCCTTCATGTATTTGCTTCCACATCATTTCCACTTGAAATATTTCAGTTTATTACTGTTAGTTTATAACAGCAGTGCATGATCATATCACACAGCTTACCTATAATTCCAATAATTATAGCATACAAACTAATTTTGTATCTCAACAATTATAGAATTAATTACTAAATGATAGACCAAAAAGTATATCTTTGATTATTTATTCAAACTGATCCTTATATTTTATATGAATAATGCATTTTCAATTTTGAAAAAAACTACAGTTAAAATGAAAATATTTAAATAAAATAGACTGAAAGTAGGGAAATAGTGCAAGTGGAGGAAAGCTTTATATATTAAAAAACTAGTGTCATACAAAAGCAGAAAAAAGTCAAGACATGATATATAATTATGTAACATATATTTGCATTTATATATAATTATATATTTATATTTTATAATTATATATGGTATATATAATAATTCAAATTGTAAATTATCTATTACATATCTGTATATTAACATACTACAATTTTAATGGAAATTGTGTATAATTTAGTACATATACTTTTTAATTATATATAGTATATATGGTTAAAATTTGTGGAAGAAAATAAAGTACAAATATAATAAGCAAAGCAAACATATTATAAATGGATCATACATGTCAATATGTAATTAATATGTAATATGTAAAAAAACATACACATTTGGGAAGGATTTGGGTCCTTCCCAAAATCAATCTTTAAAATTCAAAAAAGACTTAAATAGCTCTTATATATGTCCAAAATGCAATGACACCTGAAGCTGAAGGAAAAAAAAATCCTGTAAATTTACAAATACTTCACTTTAAACAACTCATTATTGAATGATGAATGGGTCAAAAAAGAAATTTCTAAATACAGAAAAAACTGTCATGAGACTAAATGAACATGGAAATACAGCAATGCAAGAGTTCTGAGACACATTGAAAACAGTCCTATGAGGGAAGTTTACATCTTTAACTGACTACATTAACAAATCAGAAGAAACAGAAATAAATGACTTGATGATACAACTGAAAAATTTAGAAATAAAAAACAACTAAATCAAAACTTGACCAAATGTAAGAATTAATTAAAATTAGCGGAAATCAATGAAGAGCCAAATTAGTCAATATAAAGAATAAAGTAAATCTAAGGACTGATGCTTTGAGAAGATAAGTAAGATCAACAGACCTTGGTACAGCTAATTAAAAGAAAGGAAGTAAAGCCCCATGTTAACTAAATCAGAAGTGAACATGGAAACATAACGGACAGTAAATAAATACTTTTTAAACTTGTATTCATTAAACTGCAAAACTTAAAACAAATTGATAAATTTCAAGATTCAGTCAACCCATCATAATTAACTAAATAATAAGCCAATATCTATATAGACCCATATCAACTTAGGTAATTGAAATAGTAATAAAAGCTTTCTAACTTGAAAAATGCTGGGTTTAAATGGATTCACAGCAGAATTCTAGAACTCAATAATCTAATAAACCACACAAATGGAACTAAAGACAACAGTCACATAATCATTTCAATAAACATAGGAATAATCTTTGAAAAATCCAACATGTCTTCATAATACAGGGCATAGAGAATAGAGGATTAGAAGAAACATAGCTCAACATCATAAAAGAAACACATAGCTAACATATAAAATGGAGAAAAGATACAAAAATTAATTTACAGATGGAATGCATTATCAATCAAAATCCTCACCTCATTTGTCACAAAAAAAGGAAAAGAAAAAGCTATCCTAAAATTCATATAGAAGACAAAAGATCCTGGATAGTCAAAACAATCCTGAATAAAAACTATGCTGGATGGATTACTATTCCCAGTCTTAAGACATATTACAGAGTGATAGTAATAAAAACAATATGGTGCTGATATAAAACCAGGCACATAGACCAACAGAACAAAATTGAAATCCCAATCATGATTTCTCATAGTTTCAGTCCATAAATAGTTGACAAAGATCCCAAAAATATAAAGTTAAGAAAATATTGCACATGTAATGGTGCCCCCCCAAAACAAACAAAAACAAACAAACAAACAAACAAAAAACCCCAACTACATGCCTACATGTAGAAGAATGAATCTAGTC
Organism: Mus musculus; assembly: GCF_000001635.26. NCBI lineage: Eukaryota > Metazoa > Chordata > Mammalia > Rodentia > Muridae > Mus > Mus musculus. Next base: position 132,308,585 of record NC_000086.7, read on the forward strand.
ACACATCTATCACTTTGAATACAAAGCAACTGCAAATGGAACAAATACTTAAACATAAAATATAACATTGAATTGACTAGAAGAAATCATAGGCAGGATATATGTGTAGAAATAGGATTCCATTTGCCCAAAAATTAAGGCTAACAGTTAACACAAGATTTAATAAAAGTAAAAGGTTTCTGAACAGCTAAGAAAACAATCAGTTAGGTGAAGATGAAGCCCACAGAATGAGATAGACTCTGCCAGATATAATCTGACAGAGTATTAATGAGATCCTGGGCACAAATGTAACAGAAGACTGCCTCATCTGACCTTAGTGGGAGAGGATAAGAATAATCCTGTAGATACTAGGTGCCCTAAGAAGGGGGATGCCCAGGTGGCTCCTTCTCAGAGGATAAGTGGAAGGTGGGGGAAAGAACTATTCAAGGAAGCCGTGGAGGAGGACAAAATTTGGGAAGTAAATAAATAAAGTAATTAATTAAAAAATAATCAGAAAATGTAAACATCTTTTTGCAAAGAAAAAAAGTAAAAACAAAGACTCCTTCAAAAAAAATGATTCTGGCACATGAAAAGTGAGTTCTCCAAAGTTAAAAATGGCTGAGAAAATGATTCCTATAATCCCATTTTCTTCAAATCTTCAGATGTGAGTAAGCATCTTGGAACAACTGCAGAATCCAGGATTCTGCAGTAAAAATGGGCCTGTGCCAGTGTAGGAGGATAGGGAACAATAGAGAAGAGAATGTCACAGTACAAGTAAGCTGATTAGAGAAATGGGAAACAGAAATCTCTAGGTAAAGAGGGAAGGAGGTGAATACAAAGATGTGGAGAGGATAATAAAGCACCTGTAAAGCTGCACAAAAGATCAAAAGAAGGTTCACTATTAACTCTTAAAAATCCTATAATACATGTATTTTTGTATATGCATATTCACATATTCACGATAGCATAACTGTAAAACTACAGTTTTAGTAAACTTTTCTCATATTGCTGACAATAACCCTTCCAAGTGCCAAAAATCACTTAATAAAAACCTCAATACCAGGTACAGGTAACCATCTTTTGAGTTGTTAATCAGAATTGCCCAAGAGATTCTCAAGACATGGAGTCTATTGTTATTTCCCTTCACAGAAAAAAAAAAAAAAACAAACAAACAAAAAAAACCACTTATTTCTGGACATACCATGAAGAAACCAGAAAGCTCCATGTATGCTTCCAAAGGAGGCAACTCTCAGTCCACCCAACTTTGACATCTATTAACCACATTAACTACCAGCATGGCATGCTGTAGTGTGCACAAATACTTTAGAAGTAACCAACAGTTCTGTAGTTTGACCTACTCAATGAGAGGGAAACAGTGCTTGGTACTAGAAATGTAGCTAACTCCTCAGCTTTCATTAAGGACTGAGTATTAGAGAAGACCCTTCAACCACTACTTACAAAATCACCATAATCCCTAACATCAATCAAAATATTTGTCCTTATATCCACAGGTAAGTGAACTCTTCAGTCATCATCAAGGAAATTGTGACGCCCAATCCCAATGGATAGATCTATAAAACTCTTCCAGAACTAAAGCTCAGGGAACATTTTAGAAGACTAGAATGTAAAATACAGAGGATTATGGAGTTTTCTGTGAGACTGTTTCTCCTAGGAATATCAGAAACTAGACGTATAATCTCCCACCAGCTTAACCAGCTTAAACCTGAGCTGAACAAGAACAACAATATTGTAAAGTGTACAAAATAAAGAATGAGGCCTCAGTCCTACATAAAGATATACAGGCAACTAAAATGCTGAGGGGAGAAATAATCTTCCCCAGGGAAGGACACGCCATTTATTTGTCCAATATCAAATGCTGATCTGTGAAAACAAACATACAATTAACATTATACAAACTGAACAGGATATAAACAATTAGAATTAAAACAAGGTCATGAATTTGAGAGAGAAATGGAAGCTGTATCGGAATAAAAGACACAATTAAGAAACAAACAACCATTGAGTCCTTGGCAATTCTAATAAAGAATTGAGTGACAGAATGGGAAATCAAGAATAACTAACCAATGATAGAAAATGTACTTAAATTGGCAAATTAAAATATAGGCAACCAACATAGTTAAAGTTGCTTATCACCAAGCCTGAAGACCTGATTTCAATCCCAGAACTCCTGTGGTGTAAGGAGAGAACTGACTCACACAAATTGTTCTCTGACCTCAACACACTGCTATGGCACATTTTCTTCTTATCTTCTTCATTAGCTCTGTTCTTATGTATTCATAAACAAGCAAGAGCAATAATCACAACAAATTATTAAAAGCCAGACAAGCAGCTGGAACACCTACAACAAGCTTCCAGGTTAAATGAGTATATTGTTTGTAGCTAACATGATTATAACCATCACAAATTGGTGAATTTTGTAGATGTTAATCACATCTTTTATTTTCAAAATTCAGGTTCATGTAAATGTTTTCGGTATTATTGAAACTTCAAAACATAGATAATGAATATGTTCTTTGGCACAGAAGTGTCATACTCAACCCGGCTGTCAAATGTGTTATTATTTGCAAATATTCAATATGTACTTTCTGAAGTCTCCTTAAGCTGTTAAAATATTTGCTACTAGAGTACAGATTATGATGTTCTTATTAGTTATATGTGGATCCCTTTTGGGAACTTATTCCAGAATCCTAAATGTCTTGTTAATATAGACTTGTCACAAGCCAAAGAATCATCAGGAAAATAGAAGCCCACCAAGAATCCATAGGCCTGTTGTTCTTTTGATAAAACACAATTCCTTTCTGTCTCAGATCTTGACATTCTGCTCACTGCCTAGGAATCACTTACCTACAGAGTAAATTTCCCAATTATTTTGCAGAAATATTTGATTTCTTTTACCACACAGAAAAGAAGCCCAGCCAATCCTCCATCACCTTTTGTGTTCATACAGGCTTCTTTTTTTTCCTTTGAAAGAAAACTTTGTTGAGAATGCAAGACTAGAAAGTATTTTCTGTGGCAGTGAGGAGCAGAAGGAGGAGAGGTTTTGAGTTTCTAGTTGAAAACATAAACCAATATAAGGTCAAATAAAAGCAGAGTCCTATCTGTTCTAGAAAACTAACAGATGACACAAATGTAATCTTTTCTATTCTCCTTATTTAACTTAAGGGAAATAAAACAAAACTTGGGTACCATAATTAAATCATTCATGTTATTCATTTATCTATCAGTAGCTATTTTCACAGTAAGAACATGTTTACTCCATAATTAAGCTGGGCTTCATCCCATTATTACATTTTCATTTTATACAATAGAGTGTCTGTGATCAGTCATTTATATAAGGGTTTTCAGAACAAACAGAGTTCTTTTGGCTCACCTATGGTATGAAGTCTCACCCCTGCTTAATTAGGTCATGCTTTAGAAGTAAATGCAGATGCTACAAGAGAATTCAGAAAGCTTCTACTATTTTGTTGAGCTATTTCTTGCAGGTGATATCCACATGCTATTAAATTCAAAACAAACTCTGAAAACACTGTGTTGCTTTTCTTCCACTCCCCCTGTTCCTGGTTTTGAGGGCTTTTGGAGGCTCATATAGTTGAGTAGGTTTCTTCTTTGGCCTTTTATTCTGAAGTAATTAATTGCTTCTCATTGGAGTTTCACAAAACCCAGGTGATTATGTTTATTCTGTCCTTTCTATCTATTCAATATGGTAATAAAGGCTGAAAAAAAACTTCAAAAGGATAAAGAAAGATGAGACAATTGCAGATCTGTATGACAGTTTGCTGCTTATTTTTAGTTTGGTTAAGTTGTGTTTTCACTTTAGATTTTCTATTATTAAAGGAATGTTCCCTGAAAGCTCTAGCATTAAAGTATTTACTCTCCAGTTAGTGCCCATGTTTGGAGACACTTGAAAAAGTACATCACAGAGGACAGGCTTTGATAGTTTAAAGATGCCATTTCAGTTTCACACTCTGCTTCTAGTTTGTGGTTTAGGCTGTGCGTTCCCACATTGCTGCTCCAATCTGTATGCATGATTCCTCTTAGACGTCCCCAACATGATGATGAGTGACTCAGATTCATATCCATCTGGAAATGTAAGCCCACAGTAAACACTTCCATAAATTTTCTTCATTACAGTGCTTTAGGCAGCAATAGAGAAGTAGTTAATATACAATGTAACTGTCCTTTAATAAGAAATCTGGTTATTAGCTAATGTGGCCCAGAACATATATTTTCTTATAAAGGCCAAAACACTTAATTATAGCTAATATAATACCCCCTATTCATTTAAAATGTTTTGGTTTTCCATGCCCCTCATTATTAACTGCCAGTAAGGTACCTTCACTTGGAAATGTAGTTGTCAAATTAGAATGGGGCTTTGGATGTGCACATAGAGTACATTTGTACTTCACCTCTTCTTTGAGACTGATCTCTGTGCAATGTCTTTTAAAACCTTTTTTTAGCCTCTAAACTTTACATACTGCTGTGCCTCTCAAAAAGGACTTAAGTAAATAAATGATTCTACAATTTTTCTTCATTCACACAAATTAAGATTACATTCTCTAGTCTAAAATTTATTAATGAATGATATTTTTATTTATTTCAAGGAAATGTAATTCCTGCACAAACATAATCTAGGTGATTTTTGATGAGATGCTGTAATAACCTTCATTTCAAATTTCTGCTCTTGAAAATTTAAGAATGAAACTTTTCTGTTAATTTATACAAAGCATATCTAATAAAAAATGCATGTTACTTCATCTAACATCCTGTGTCTAATCTTTTCCAAACAGAGAATATTATAGATCTGACTTGCATCTTTTAGGTTTATAAAGAATATTCTCAGATAGAATGCAAAGTAATTATTAGCAAAGTATTATTTTAGTGACTGAGTGTCAGAAATTGTAGTACTCCTTAATCTGTGGAGTTTTGCAGAAAATTTGAGTACTGTTGTCCACACAAATAAATGAGGTGTTGATAATTGTATAAGCAGAATGAAAAACCACCTTTGTTTCTCTAAACAGAATTATTGCAAGTATAGATCAGAGCTACATAAAAAGATATGGTATAATCCTGAATACACAAAATCTGTGGAACTAGCTTAGGATATAAATAATATTGATAGAATGTACTTATGTCCTCGAGGAAAGTCAGAAAACAAGATAATGGGCTGAATATAAAGGAGATTGACATATAAGGAGAGAGAAAAGATAGGAAAGAAATGTCAGTAAAATTGTTTCAGGGGTACCTAACATAGATGGAAAGCTGATTTCCCATTATACCTTTAGGTGCTAGAATTGTCTGATGCATTTTTTTTCACTGAACACTAGCACAACATATGGACTAAATTTCTATTAGGGAGCTCGCCTCATTGACTAGCCCTATGCTACAACATGTATCCATTTTGCATTTCAAAGAGATATTCAAAAGTTGAACACCAGTGTACAGAACTGGAAAAACTTACCTAAAAGCCATAAACATGATTCACCTCAGGCATTTGCTGACCCATCAGTAACTCTCAAAAAAAAAAGAAGTTAACTTCTCACATCTGGACAAGTCTCTAATGGAATGAAAATTTCCTGACAATGGCTGTACGATTGCACTGGTTATCTGAATAGCTGATGGAGATAAAAGAGCTAGGAGAACCAAATCTTTCAAAACAATCCCCTCTCCATTTCTTTCTGTTAAAATAAAGTGACTCACAGCATGATGACAGTGATCCTCTTTTGTAAAAAGAAATCAATAAGTAGTCCTACAGCCAACACTCAATCCTTCTCTGTACCAAGGTCAGGTGGAACTATTCTTAAAGCATAACCAAGAGAACAAGTGTCAGGATTCTCCTGCAAAGGTGGAGCATTGCCCACTGAGCAAGCATGCTCTCTTATTCTTACGACAGGGCAATAGATCATATTGTCCATCCACTAAAAAGGAAGCTGAAACTGATCCAACCTGGAAATGACAATGCTACAAACTTTTTGTAAAGTTAAAAAAAAAAGACAAAAAACTTTCATTGTTAACAAAGTAAAGCATACTGAGATGGGAGAACAAGTCCTTTCTCAATGTTTAAAGCTACAAAAGAGCCATATTTTCTAAGATAACCATAATACCAAGAACAGTGGTGTTTGAACTATACTATATGTTAGAATTATCAGAGGTTATCTTTTCACCATGTTGTTCATACTGGGATAATCTATAGAACTTGATGAGCACATGGTGAAGATAATACATCTTTTTTTTTCTCTGAAATTTACTTACTAGGTAATTTTCAAGTAGTACCTCTGAAGTACCTCTGAATATCATACTATGAAAATACTGCAATATAGACAATTTAGAAAAAAATAAACTTGAGCTTGCCTCTTTTATTTTTGTTTGTTCATTTTTATAAATTTTTATTGGGGGGGGCTTATAATATAATTACATCATTCCCCACTTCCCTCTACTCTCTACAACTCCTCCAGGTAATCTCCTTTTCTCTCTTTCAAATCTATGGCCTCTTTAATTGTTGTAAATCTCTGTGTGTAAGCACAAAGTTGGCGTTCATAACACAAGGACTAGTTGGGAACAGTAAGAAGACCAATGGGAGTGTCAGTAGTAGAAAAGATGGAAGTTGGGACTGACTCTAAAAAATGTACATACCTAAAGATGACAAAATAAAACCTGCTTATGTATAATTAATATAGGCAATTAAAAAATTTTAAGAATATATCATGTCTGTTTTAAAAATAAAGAAGAAGAAATAAGGGAGTTATTTCATTCAACTAAATTACTGATTTTCCATTTGTCTGGCAGTGCAAGTCATAGTAGTTTAAGTTTTAGAAAACATGTGCTTGCATATTTTCAGTTGATATATTAAAGTTAGAGAGCCTTACTGTGTAGCAGGATTATCACTAAGTATTGAGGTAGTTATTTTGCTTCTGTGATCACATAAAGTTGCTTTAATTTATAATCATTTTTTGTGTACACCTATCATGATTTGCTTGCATTCTAGTAACAGAATATCAGAAAGCCATGAGTTTTGCTAGTAAAAGAGAACAAAGGAATATTGTGTATTTTTAAGAATGAAATTATATTGATAAAGCTAATTCCAAATTCCACAGGATATAATTTCTGTTAAAGCTCTCAAATACTTGTATTTTCTTACCAGCATTAAATCATAAAATGAAGAAAAATTAAAAATCGAAGTTTTCTACATTCACTGTTCAATCCATGATATTCAGAGACTGACCCAATTTTTCTACATTATGTAGACAAATGTATCTGGGCTGAGAATATAGGAATAGATTATGAATCTGGCCCATAATGCTTAAATACACTATAGTTATAATTATTCCATGGAAGTGCAATGCTTAAGAGTTACATACTATCAGTGAGTCCACCAAAGCCAATTTCCTGCTTGTGTTGGAATGGATTTCAATGTCTTTCATTGAATACCAGATGAAATGCTTGTATTCTATTTAGGGAACATACTATGTAAAAAATACATATTTTTAAAATGACAAGAAAGACATTGAGTATAGCAAGAATTACATTATACTAGGTACACTGAAACACATTAAGTGAGAGGACAGCAGAGTTACATGTAGTCACTCCAGGGTAATATGCAAAAAAGGCAAGCAACATTAATTATTCATTCAATTTACTATTCTGTAAGCATGGTTTCATAATAAGAAACTATATAACTCCATTCCAATAAGTTAAATATATAAAAGACAAAATTATGATATAGATATGCAGTTGGAATTTGAGGAATTCTTTTTAACAAAGAACTCTTATCTAGTTGAAATTTTACAAAATATGCAGTGGAGATGATCAGACAGAAGAAGTACATGTATAACAGTGATCCAAGAATATTTTACCAGAGGGTCTATGGTAGGGTTCTGCAAAACATTGTCAATAAGAAAAACAAATCCTGTAGACATGGACATAAATAAAATGGATAATGTGATGTAGTTAACATATCAAAATGTAATAAACTGGAATAATGACTTGAATGAAGCAAGATGTAAAAAAAAAAGTCTAACATTTTTCCTACTAATCTGCTCAGATGTATTGTTTTCATTATAATGGAGTGAAGAACTTTGGGAATCTACTGCTCTACAAAACCTATGCAAACACTGAAAACAGTTAACAGATTCACAACATGACAAATTAGCCAAAGCTTTCCCAACCTCTGAAGGGCATTTATAAACTAAAAACTAGACTCTATGTGAAAAAGAAGTAAGGAATTTTGTCTTCTTTGGTTCATGTATACATATTCCAGATCCATCATGCATATGAAAAACCACAGTCTTTCAGTGACTATGTGAAAAGAACAGATTTGAAGTGCTGTACACTCTCTTCCCCAGAGCACTGTCACATTTTGACCTGTCTGGAAACCTGTAAAAGCCCCATACGGAGTACTCTTGTTATTTGATTTGGCTCAGGGCTTGCTCCCCAGGAAAATCTCTCTCCCAAAGGTGAGTTTTTGAGAACAAGAGCTGTAATTGTTTAATGTTTCAGCTGCCTAAAAGCTATTATTTTAGTTGCTGCAAACATCCATCTACCTAAATATTCAAACGGAAAACTGGTAACAAAATGTTCATGGGGCTTTCAAAAGTTCTGACATATACCTGGGGATCCAGAGAGGTGTGAAAACAGAGAAGTGAAATCAGAAAAGCATGGGTAACACCTGACAATGCCCTAACAGTTAGTCTCTGGGTATTTTTGAAGCCCATAGTAAGAAGGAATGAGAGATTAAAGCAAATTTTGTAAATTACTTGCTGAAATTTGAAGGCACAGTACAACATTAGCACCCTTAAGCAAGTACACAAGGCTGAGTCAAAGCATTTGACACACTCCTAAGCAACTACTGATTCTCTAATTACCTAACTGGTCAATAGTGGCACTAATACCTGTCTGACTAGAATTAATGTCCACTTAATAGGTGGGAAAACTCTTGCATGGTAATGTAAATCAGTTACCTACCCATGGCTTCAGTGTTCATAGACCCTAGAGAAGAATCCACTTCTATCATTTTGTTAAATTAATGTAATTTAATACTATTTTCCAACACCTATCCTTATATTCATAGATTAGTGTAGCTCTTATTCTTCATGGAAGGAAAATGTTTTTATTTGTAGCAGAAGGAAACTATCACAGAGAACCACAGCTGGTAAAAGTACAGAAAATAAGGGCTGGTAGAGTGCCCATCCCCAAATATGACAGCAGTAATGTTTCGAAGGCTATGGAAACATCTTGGAAGAGAGGCTGTACAAATTAAAAGAGAATGGTGAGCATTGTTACAAACTAGTATTTTCTAGATATGAAAGGAAATCTGCACTCATGAATTCTCAATACTGTGCCCACTTGCTGAAGACCTCATAAGACCACATTATTTAATATCCCAACATGGGTAGGGGAAGGGCTCAAAAGGCCTGTCATCTAGCTGAAAAGATGCAGGGAATCTACCTTTATTCTGTGAAAGCCTTTTTTTTTTCAGGATAAAGCCTCCTTATAGGTTTTCCAAGGCAAAGTACTAAGAACTACAAGTAAGTACACTCAAGAAGCACTAAAAAACCAAGGTTGTCCTCTGGCTAGCATATGCATGCTCACATATATGCACCTGTACACACACACACACACACACACACACACACACACACACACACACTGTATATATGACATATTTGTACATGAAAACATGGATTTCAAAAAAGAATATATGGGTAATGGAAGAATTGGAAGTGTTGGACAAAATTGATTTCTTAAAGTATATTAATTTCTGTCTACAAACTTTGATTCAAGAAATACTTTTTAAATCTCATCATTTATCTCTCAGGAGAATAGTCATAATATAGCTCACATTCAAGACATGTAGCCTTTCAATGTATTGCCTATAGGTACAGGCTTTATAGTACCTTAACTATAAGCCTGATGAGATTGACACATTTAGGTTTTCTACTATAGTTAACATATTTTAAAAAAAGAGGAAGGCTCAATTCACATTAAAATTACAACATTATTTTTACTAACCTTGAGAGGGAAATTTTCAACTTCATATGAAAAAAAAAAACAAAAAAACAAAAAAACAAAAAAGCCCAGGAAAGCTAAAACAATCCTATACAATAAAAGAAGTTCTGGAGGTAACAACATACAAGATTTAAAGCTATACTACAGAGCAACAGAGAAAAAATAGCTGCATGGCATTGGCATAAGAACAGTCAGGTTATCAATGGAATAGAATCAAAGACACAGAAATAAACACACATACCTATGAATAATTGATATTTGACAAAGATGCCATATCAATAGAAAAATGAAAACATCTTTAACAATGGTGCTAGTCTAACCGAATGCCTCCATGTTGAAGAACACAAATAGATCCATATTTACCACCCTGCATAAAACTCAAATCCAAGGAGATCAAAGACCTCAACATAAAACTGCACACACTAAATCTAGCACAAGGGAAATGGAGAACTACCTTGAACTCATTGACACAGAGACAAATTCATGAACAGATCAGTAGCTCAGGCACTAAGATCAATAATTTCTAAATGGGACCTCATGAAATTGAAGAGCTTTTGCAAGGTAAAGGACAATGTCAATAGGACAGTATGGCATCCTACAGAATGGGAAAATATTATCACCATCCATCAGAGAGCTAATATCTAAAATATATAAAGAACTCAAAAAATGTGATACCAACAAACCAGGTAACCCAATTAACAATAGGGTACAAAGCTTAGCGGTGAATTCTCAAAAGAGAAATCCCTAATGACTGAGAAACATGTAAAAATGTTCTATGTCCCTAGTCATCAAGAAATGAAAATAAAAAAAAAAACAAACAACAACAAAAAAACAAAACAAAACTGATGTTCCGTCTTACACTTCTCAGAATGGCTAAGGTCAACAACTCAAGTGACAGCACATGCTGGCAAGGATGACTACCAAAGACATGCTAATGGAAGTACAAACTTGTACTACTACTTTAGAAATTAATTTAGCAGCTTCTCAGAAAACTGAGAATAGTTCTAGTTTAAATATACTGTTTAAGCATTTACATACACAGGTCAAGACTGGGGCATGAAATATGTTGTTTAAATTACACACACACACACACACACACACATACACACATAACACACACATATATATACATATATATGTATATATATGCATATATATGCATATGTATGAATAACCATTATGGAAAGCACTAGTCTTCTAGTTCTCAAGTTTGAAATTTGGATTGGATTGAAATACTTGACCAGATTTCCTGTTCTATGGCTTGAAAAACACTTGTTTGTGGATACATATTTACAGTTTGTCACAGTCATCTGAAGATACCTGTTTAATAGAGTATTTAGAGTATTAACTTGATACAAACATGTTATAATGATATTGTGAATTGCATGTTGAGTTGGTGCAATTGGTTCAATAATATAATTGGGTTTAATGACACAAATGCCTCTATTACCACTGGTAAAGAAAAAACTGTCTAGTATATTGTGTGGACTATTTATCAAGGTACAACAAAATAACCAAATAGAGTTTGAAGTATTGAAAGAGATTATTTGCTTCACACAAATGTGTCTTTAATAATAAACAGCTTATGAGAAACAAGGAGCTAAGTAACTCTATGCATGAAAGTTCCAAATAATTTTAGAAAATGATAGGGGAAAATGACATTATTTGGAAGCTCTTAATCTCTCTGGATGTAGTGACACACAATGGAATGTGCACCTGAATTCTAATTCCCAACACATTTATTATGTAAAATGAACTAATATTGTTTTTTGTTATTCCCTGAAGGAGGTACTTACTGCTTGAAGACTCAGAACTGAAACTGCCAAAATAAAAGACAGAAATTTGTCCCATGGTTGCCTAAATTATGATACAGTTTGAACTCATAACCTCATAGAATATATACCAACTTTTAAACTGAGGTAGTTGATTGGTATCAAATTGGAAATAATTGGGATTAATTGAGCTCTAGATGTTTGAAAACATTTTGATTAATGAATTCTTATAAATTTTCTTTGTTGATAGGAAAAAAATCTTCCAATCTCCTAGTGGATACAACCTTCACAGTACCAATGGATTTGAAACTCTCTTCTCTAGTAAAAGGGATCTCTTACACCTCAATAGCATCATCAGCAACTATAATTATTTGGGTTAAGCTAATATTGCCTTAAACAATGGTATTACATCATCAGTGGCAATTGTTATGCAGCACACTGATGATTCTCAAATCAACCCTTTTCCTTTCTCTTTGTTTCTATATCTAATTAGTTCTAAGTCCCATCAGGCCCTAAAGGCCAAGTATAAAGTGTAACACAAAAAGAGGTGTGCAACAAGAGAAAATAAGATTTTCAGGGCTTCATTTGAACTCAGCAAAAATGCAGGTAACATATGTGCAATAGATATTGAGTGTGGTATAAATGGAAAAAATTATCATGTGTATCAGACTAAGTGTTTTTATCTAAAATGGGACTGTTAATTAGAGTTTTGGTATTTAATATTGTAGCTTAGGCAATAAGAAAGTATTACTTTGGTCAGCTGATTGAAAGAGACTAAATGTGTGAATAAAAATCAAAAGATCTGATGCACTTTTGTTTATTGTAAAGGAATAATCTAAATCACTTTGGGAGATTATACTGTGAGAGTATAATTACCATTTCAAAAGTATTCAATAGTATGTTGTTCAGTGTCTAAGTGTTTGTGCACTTACTGTAGATTTTATTGCAATTCATATCCCACTTCATTCCATTGTGATCAGATAAAATATTTGATTTTCTTTTAATGTTATTGTATTTGCTGAAACTTGGTTTGTGTCCCAGCTGTGACTGGTTTTGGAGAAACCTTCTATGGCTACTGAGAAGGAATTATATTCTATATTGTTTATGTGCAATATTTTGTAGATGTCTGTTAGGTCTATCTGATTTCCAGTGTCATTAACTCCAATGTTTCTCTGCTTTTTTTTTTCTCTTTTGTCTTGATACCCTGTCTTTTGGTGAGAGTTGGATAATGAAGTTATCCATATCATTGTGTTGGGGTTAATTAGTGATTCTAGATCTAGCAATTTATCTTTTATGAAACTGTTGCATATATATTGAGAAAAGTAAAATCTCCATGGTAGGTTGTTCTTATTATATTTATGAAATTGTCTTCCTTATCTGGCCTCACTAGCTTTGGTGTGAAGTCTGCTATATCAGATATTAGTATAATTGTGCCTGCTTGTTTCTTAGATCCTCTTACTACCCATTTACATAAAGGTGGATTTTATCATTGATGGTAAGGTCTATTTCATACAGACAATGAAATGTTGGGTGTTCTTTCTAAAACAATCTGCTAGTCTATGTACTTTTATTGGTGAACTCGGATAATTAATATTTAGTGCTATTGGGGCTGGAGAGATGGCTCAGTTGTTAAGGCTACCTGTTGCTATTACAGAAGACATAGATTTGATCCCAAGCATCTACATGATGAATCAAAACAACTTGTAACTCCAGTCCCAAGGTATCTGACATCATTTTTTGACCTCTGTGGGTACCAAGCCCTTAATTTTTACACATTTCCACATGTGGGTAAAATACAACTATACATAAAAAAAAAACTAAAGGAAATTTTAAAAATTCAGAGTTATTAATTCCTGTTATTTTGTTTACTTTGAGGTATTCTCTTAGAACTTTTTTGACAAATAATCCTGGTATTGTTTAGTTTTTCTCTGTGAGTTTCTGAATCTGTTAATTTTTCTATTCAATGATAACTGGGTCAATGCAAAACTAAAATAAAATTGAATGGAAATGAAAATGTAACCTACCCCAAAACTAAATGAGATTGTGAACCCTTAAACCAATTAGACCTAAGAAACATATGTAAGTCTCAATTGGTTAAATATCTATCACTTTGACATTTTAACAGATACCAATAATATTATGAAAAAGCCCACAAAGACATGTTTTAGAGCCCACATTCAACTAAATCAGAAAGTCTTAAAAATGGATATATCTTAAGAGGAATAAAATGTACTAAAATAAAACCAAGAAGAAATAAATGTTTAAAACAGACTCCTAACATGCTGGGCAGTGGTGACACATGCTTTTAATCCTGGCACTTGGAAGGCAGATGCACACAGATTTCTGAGTTCAAGGACAGTTTGATCAACAGAGTGAGTTCCAGGACAGCCAGGGCTATACAGAGAAACCTTGTCTCAACAAACAAACAAACAAACAAACAAACAAACAAACAACAACAAAAAAACCAAACCAAACTAAACCAAACAAAAACAGGCACATAACAAAAAATTATATTGCAAGTGTAATAAGAAGCCTACCAACTAACAAACAGTTCAAGATCAAATGAAATCACTGTAGATTTCTGTCAGAAAATCAAAGAATAATACCAATACTATTTAAATTATTTTATGACCCAGAAAATTAAGCAAGGTATCCATTATTTTTGTAAAGTAGGTATTACATTTATAGTAAAAACAGATAAACACACACATACACAATATGTAAATTAATATGTGTCATTTAGTAAATAAACTAGAAGGCAGAAATCACATGAACATCTTATTAAGTGCTGAAATCTCTTTAACAACACTTAGTAATGTTTTGTAATAAAGTTATAAAGAGGCTATATATAAACACACCTCAGCATAATAAAGGCTATAAATTTCATATAGTGAATATAATTTCAAAGAGTTCCTACTAAGAGAAAGAACAAAACAAAGTGGTCCACTGTCTCCTCTCTTATTCAGTACAGTGCTTAAATTCTTAGCTAGAGCAATGAGACAAAAGAAAATAAATAGAATATATATAGTAAAGGACGAAGTAAATGTCCTTACTTAAACATGACTCAATTCCATCTATATGAAACCAAAAAAATATACCCCCCAAAAGGCTTAGAGATGATGAAAAATGTTCAGAAAGGTAGCAAGATTCACAATTAGCATGCAGAAATTAGTAGCTGTCTTATATAATGAAAATAAACATATAGAAAAATTTGGCAAGCAACAAATTCTCATCCATAGTAATCAACATTTGTATAAAACACAAGGGAATAAACATAACTGATAAAAATGGAGTATCATTAAAATGAAAACTACAAGACACTTACAAGCCTGAAGAAGACGGAAAAACTCTCCCATACTCAGGATTAAAAGGATCAATATTGTGAAAGTATTGATCCTACTAAGGGAATTCAACATATTCAGTGGAATCCCAATCAAAAAAACACTAGAACTTTTTTCACAAAAAAAAAAATAAAAAATAAATAAAAATCTCAAAATTAATATGAAAGCACAAAAGACTACGGGAAGCCAAAGCGAACCTGAAAAAAAAACAAAAAAGGAATACTATAAGAGGTATTACTGCACCTAACGTCAAATGCTACTACAAACCCATCCTAATTATAAGAGCTTGATAATACACAAGAACATGTAAAAGTTCATTGAATATAATAAAAGCCACAGAATTATAACTTCACATTACTAGAGCTAACTGAGCTTCTTTTCAATGTATTTTTTTTTAACAAATATAGGTGTTTTGCCTGCATGTTTGTATGGGCACCACTTTTGTTCTGGTGTCTATGGAGGCTGGAAAACGGCATCAGATATTCTGGAACTGGATCTGGGGACCACTATGTGGGTACTAGTAATCATGCATTGACTCTCTGGAATAGCAAACAGGGCTTTTTGAGCAAGCTCTCCAGAGCATAGCTTCTTCATCTTTGACAAAAATACAAAAAATGCACATTGGAGAAAAGCAAATATCTTCAATGAGTATTTCCAAGAAACCAAGTTTACAATTGCAGAAAAATGTAACCTTTTTCTTAACTCTCATTTTACATAAAACTCAATTCCAAATAGATTAAAGGATCTCACTGTAATACTTGATATCCAGAAACTAGTAAATGAAAAAGTGTTGAATACACTTCAACTTTAGGCCCAGGTAAAAACTTTGTAAATAGTACTCAATTTGCTCAGGAAATAAGACCAACTGCTAACAACTTAGATCTCATGAAAATAAAAAAGCTTTTGCCTTGCAGCAAATAAAATACTTAGTTGATTGAGAAGGATCACACATTGGGGCAAAATCATTGCCAATTGTAAGTTTTACAGTGGATAAGAGTCAAGAATACACAAATAACTTTTTTCTGTATATATTTATTTTTAAAAATTAAGTCAAATAAATTATTATTTGAGGGATTTGATTCCTTTGCTGTCCATCCAGGTCTCCTTTCTCAAATGTCATCCATCCATCCATTAGAACATCAGATGAGCATTCTAGAACCTTCAACATGTCATTAGTAACTGGGTAAAGATTTGCTGTTCATCAACAAATGTTCCCAACAGGTAGTAGCATATGAAAAACCTCATGGGAATGAATAACTTTTTAAAACACACATAAAGAAAACAAAAAAAAACATTAAAAGTAGAAATGTTCTGGAAATGAACAGGGAGTTCTTAAAAGAAAAAAATATACAAATTGTTAGTAATTACTTTAAAATGTTCAAAACGTGTAACATCGAAAGAAATGCATATTAAAACCAAGTCCTGAATTGACCTCACCATAGTCAGAAGGACTAAGATCAGGAAGACAAATTGTGGCATGGATGTGGGGATAACCTAATTTTTATATCCGTTAGCAGGAGTATAAACTACTGCAGCCATACTAGAAATGTATTTGGAGGTTTTTCAAAATACTAGCAATAAATCTTCCTTACAATCCAGCTATATCACTCCAAAATATGTACCCAAAGGTCTTTATAACTTACTATAGAGAAATTTCCATATCCATGTTCATTGACATTCATTGTGGTACATATACATAATGAAAATTATAGCACATAAATTTGGAATCATGATATTTGGAGGTAAATACAGAACAGAGAGAGAGAGACAGAGAGAGAGAGAGAGAGAGAGAGAGAGAGAGAGAGAGAGAGAGAGAGAGAGAAAGAGAGAGACAGAGAGACAGAGAGACAGAGAGACAGAGAGAGAGAGAGAGAATATTACCTAATTCCAGAAAAACAAATGTCATATGTTATCTCTCACTGGTCCTTAGTTCAATTGTTTTGTTTTTTTGTGTTTTATATCAAATAAATATGGTAACTAGAAAATAAGAAGTAGACCACTGATAAAGGGCATTTAGTGTAGGGGCCTATATAGTGGATTTGAGATGTAGATTAGAGATGAAGTGTTTATAGAGAGGGTGAATTCTAGGTAAGTAAAGCAGGTAGTACAGTGATGGAGCTAGGTAAATAAAGTGTCAGACAGAATAATCAAAAGGAAATGTACATGAATAAATACTTGGGGAAATACGATTTTGCAGATGTTCTTTTTATATATTAATGGAAAATAGTAAGACATGTGATATGAGTGACCAAAACCAAAGGTTTATGCAGACATGACATTGGTAGGAGGGGTAGAAAAGAGGTGAAGAACATGGGTTTACCAAAACAAAGGAGTTATGATGAAATCTTATGAAACCCCAAAATTTTTAAGCTAATTAAAGTATAATATTTTTAAAGGAATTTTAGTAGATGTATTCTACATTAGTGAGCAACAATGCTTTCTGAAATCACAAGTTATGAAGTGAAAATCTAGACGCTGTCAGCAGAGAAGCCCAAAAGTTCCCTCACAAAAATTTACATGCTATTTCTGTTGTTTTTTGTTGCCTACCATAAAAAGTTGATAAGTCTATACTGCTAAAGACACTACACACTGGTTATAGGACATGGAGAAATCAATTTTGAACTAACCAGTAAACTCTACTGGCTAGTTTTCACAATGTTGGAAGATGTTATGTAAGCTGTTTGGGAATAAAAGGCATAAATGATCTTATAAAGTACAGGATCTGCCAAACAAGATGTGCCCACTTGTGCAATCATGGCAAGTTCTTCAAGGGGGTGATTAACCACTTTTGTGATGAGGTTTGAGTACTTTTCCACAATAGTGAATTCATGCCTGGTACTGTCAATATGGTTTAAAACAATCAATAGGTCTTAGGAGACACCCTATTGTTTTATTTTGAAATGATCATGTCAAACTGCCTTCTAAATATTTATATTTATAGCCATACACCATAATTTGTGCTTCTCCTAAGTTTGGGCAGAGATGATTTTTCTTGGACTGGGTCCTAGTTAATGCAGAGCTACATTACTGTTCAACATGCTGAGAATAAGCACCTGTGAGTGCTCAGCTGTAGATAGGACCTCAATATCACTATTTTCCCAAGGTTCATGGAACATTATACAAGAGGGGGCAGACAGAACACAAGTATCAGAAGATAGAGAAGAGCACTATGAAATGTGGTCTTATGGACATGACATTGCTGTCATACACATGACCTTGGAGAAGGTACAGAGCTCCTTACACATAATAGAGCACTCATTTTTTTGTATGTGTTTGTTTTTGCCTGATATTCAGTGCCAGAAATTTGATGATAATTTGCAGAGGCTGGACTTTCAGGATAGTTTTTTGTGTTGTACACTAGCAGCTAATATATGATATCGCTTCTGATAGCCAAGATTCACAGATCCAATAATCAAAAGAAATAGATATGAGAATAGCACTATTCACTATTTCTCTTACTGAATACCTGGCAAATATTGCATCCCGTTTCTGTGGCAATGTTTGGGTAACCTAGAGATCTTAGTTCCTGAATATAGAAAGTTTTAATCAAAAGACACATCTGCTCACTTAGGGTTCTTTCTGTATTTAAGTAAGTAGGTGAAGAATGGAACTGTCTGGATTGATAGATCCAAAAAAAAAAAAAAAAAAGTCGGTATATCCTCCTACAGTGGCAACTAGAAAGACTATATTTGTAATAAAAGAGACACATTAAGACATATTAAGAAATCTATCTGTACACTGTTATTAAAGCTTATGGAAAAAGTACAGCTAAATGAAGGGAGATTACCACATCCTGGAAATCTGACTCTGAATGAAAAGGCAGTAAAGGACCAACACACAGGAAAAACTGTAGCCAGCTTGCTCTAGTGGAGAGCACTAACTGCTAACCAAACTGGGAAGCTCAGCACATCATTAGGTATAGCACAGAGGGAAGAGAGTATAGCTAGTCTCTGTAGAAGATCTTTGTAGGAATGTAATATCCTTTTTTAAACCCCTGGGAGTGTAGTACCAAGGAAGTGTTCATGAACCCTGAAAGACCTGTCAGGAGCCGATGTAGTCACATCAGGGTCCTTATTTGAGTTATCTCGATCTTAACTCACCATCATCCTGCAGGATGGTTCCATTGGAGGCAAAGTCCTGACCATTCATCGAGTCAAGATTTTATAGAAAGCAGCAAGTGAAGGGTGAGTGTTTCTAGTCTGACAAGCATCTAATTGGGGCGTTACTCTGACCTTTAGTGTAATTGGCTGGTAATGGCAGCCAAACCATGAACTTAACTTCTGATTTCTTCCTAATTGGTGGCTGATAGGCAGAAGGCACGATTGTTTGGGGCTAACCTGAAAACTAGCACTAAAACTGGATTTGTTGAGGGAGATTAACCTGGAGACAAATCTTGTTGGGGTTAGTCTAGAAACTGGAGCTAGGCTCGGGTTTTGTTGGGGGGTAACTTGGAAACTGATGCTAGGTACAGGCCTGATAATTTACTTGAGGTCAGGCTCTCTTGAGATACCTGTCCCCTGAAAGGCTGTGCCAGAGCATGACGAAGACAGAAGTGCATGAACTCAGCCAACCATAAGCATCAGCATGGGTACACCACTGGAGGAGTTAAGAGAAGGAATGAAAGAGCTGAAGGGGATTGCAGCCCCAAAGGAAGAATATCAATATCAATCAACCAGACACCCCTAGAGTTCCTAGGGACAAACCCACCAACCAAAGCTTACACATGGAGGGACCCATGGCTCCAGCTGCATATGTAGCAGAGGATGCACTTATATGGCATCAGCGGGAGGGGAGGGCCTTGGTCCTGTGGAGACTTGATGAACTATCATAACAGTATGCTAGGGCGGTGAGGTGGGAATGGGTGGGTGGGGGAGTACCCTTAAAGAAGCAGGTGTCAGGGATGGATCTTTAAAAAAATAAGATGGAGGTTGAATCCAAAAATTTGGTCTCTCAGGAGGAAGAAGATTATGTGGCTGTTTCTGCAAACACTGTTCAATTGTTCATACTTGTACTTGAACAGAGGGAACCTCTGCCATTCCAAGCCTGATCCAAGGAAGCCTTTGTCAATTTCCTATGTGTTTGGGGCACTGGTCATGACATGATCAAGCCAATGTAGTCAACTTACATCCACTTTGGAATCCAGTGGTTCTTAAACATTTATTTGGTGCCTTATTGGCTCCCCACAATTTATAATCTTTGAAATCCTTAAGCAATTAAAGTTTAGTTCATCATGTCAGGCAAATGGGTATTTGGTAATGGCAAATGGAATTACGAAGAGGTAGGAATAGTAGTTATAAACAGCAAATGAAATGATGGGACCACTTACAGAAACAAGGTTAGTTAATGTCATATAGCATTTCCTCAATTGCACTGATTTATATGTATATAAAATACTGATTATCACCTTTCTTTGTATCAAGTATATAATTGTCATGTAATACCAGGTTTATTGAATCTATAACTGGGTTTAAGTATTATTCATAATGTGTAATAGTGTTTAATTACCTGATATCAAGAAAATAATAAAAATGCTCAGACTTTTTCTGTTGTGCAAGAGAGTTTGGTGAATTTTTAATTATATACAGGATATTTTGATTAGATTAAGTGGGATCATATTCATATATTGTGGAGATTACATATGTTTTAAAGAAAAGTATATAGATACCTAACTGAAAAGATTAGATACATAATGGTTAATTTTAGGATGAATTTCAATAAGATAAAGAATATCTAGATAGCAATGTGTTACTTTTGACAATGTCTATAGCTCATGTTTGAACAGTAATCAGAGTAAAGGAAATTATCCTTGCCAGAGTGTGTGTGTGTGTGTGTGTGTGTGTGTGTGTGTGTGTGTGTGTGCATGCACACGCGCATAAAGAGAATATTCTTCAATAATTTGAGGGCTGCAATATAATGAAAAAGGAGAAGAATACATTTTTATTTGAACTATAAAAAATGTTTTCTTCAGCCAGCCCTCATACATTGTTATTCTTGGATCTTGGGCCATCAGATTAGATCCATAATTTTCACCATCAACTATTTTTTTTTTCTTCAGGGTTTTATATTACAATGGGAATGAATCATGTTTGTTTGTTTGGTTTTGGCCTAAAGGTTTTTGGTTTTGTTTTGTTTTTGTGTGTGTGTTGTTGTTGTCGTTGTTGCTGTTGCTGCTGCTGCTGCTGCTGTTTTATAACCTATAACTTGCAGGCAGCAGATTATGAAACTTCTCAGAGTCCCTAATCTTGTGATTCACTTCCCATAATACAGATCTCCAAAAATGTGTCAGAATCCTATCTCTGCTTATGTCTAGATCTAGATGCATAGATATGTACACTTACAAAATTTCTTTTCATTCTGTTTTTATGAATAATACTAATTAACACATAGTTAAATAAAAGTTATAATTGTGCATTGTTTCAGTCTGTGTCTATGATTACTTACACACACACACACACACACAGGCACACACACACAAACACACCAGCAAAGACACACAGGTATATGAACATGTTGCGGTTAATCTCCAATGCAAATAAGCCCAGGCAATGAAAACACTTCTCAATTAATATGAATGCATGCTGTTTGCCTAGATTGAGCAGATCTACCACTACACTAAGATCTTCCTAGCCAAATGGATGGACCTGGAGGGCATCATCCTGAGTGAGGTAACACATTCACAAAGGAACTCACACAATATGTACTCACTGATAAGTGGATATTAGCTCCAAACCTAGGATTCCCAAGATATAAGATACAATTTGCTAAACACATGAAACTCAAGAAGAATGAAGACTGAAGTGTGGACACTATGCCCCTCCTTAGAATTGGGAATAAAACACCCATAGAAGGAGTTACAGAGACAAAGTTTGGAGCTGAGATGAAAGGATGGACCATGTAGAGACTGCCATATCCAGGGATCCACCCCATAATCAGCATCCAAACGCTGACACCATTGCATACACTAGCAAGATTTTATCGAAAGGACCCAGATGTAGCTGTCTCTTGTGAGACTATGCCGGGGCCTAGCAAACACAGAAGTGGATGCTCACAGTCAGCTATTGGATGGATCACAGGGCTCCCAATGGAGGAGCTAGAGAAAGTACCCAAGGAGCTAAAGGGATCTGCAACCCTATAGGTGGAACAACATTATGAACTAGCCAGTACCCCGGAGCTCTTGACTCTAGCTGCATATGTATCAAAAGATGGCCTAGTCGGCCATCACTGGAAAGAGAGGCCCATTGGACACGCAAATTTTATATGCCCCAGTACAGGGGAACGCCAGGGCCAAAAAGGGGGAGGGGGTGGGTAGGGGAGTGGGGGTGGGTGCGTATGGGGGACTTTTGGTATAGCACTGGAAATGTAAATGAGCTAAATACCTAATAAAAAATGAAAAAAAAAACAATTTATCAAATCTTAAAAAAAAAAAAAAAGATCTTCCCCATATAAGAGACCCCTTAGAACTTGTGGTTTCTCCAGACCTGGTGCTTCTGCTCTACTTTCCTTCTTTCTACTCCTCCATCATCCTCTCTCTTTCTCTCCCAAAACCTTCAACTCCACCTTGCCCTCTTTCTCCTCCCAATCACCAGCTCTAGCCTTTATTTATAAATTAAGGTGGGAAGAAGGTTTACAGGAAATCACTTGAGTGCTGACTCATTCCTTGTTCTCAGCCCCTCACAGTAAAACAGAATTAACAACAAATATAATTAGCCCCAGTGGTATCCACAACACAAACATGTACACACAGCTCTTTATTTTTTAATGTTGTATATACTGGTGCTTTGTACTTACATCTGAGGTTTTGTACTAGGATCTTCCAGTAAGGGATAACATTTTGTTTGTCTTTCTGTGTCTGTATCAACTCAGTAAACACGATCTATTGTAGTTCTATCCATTTGCCTGCCGAGTTTATGATTTCATTTCTCTTTATAGCTGTACAGTATTCCATAATGTATATGCACTACTTTTCTTTTTTTTAAATTTTTTTTAATTAGGTATTTTCCTCGTTTACATTTTCAATGCTATCCCAAATGTACCCCATATCCACCCCCAACCCCCTACCCACCCACTCCCCCTTTTTGGCCCTGGCATTCCCTTGTACTGGGGCATCTAAAGTTGGCAAGTCCAATGGGCCTCTCTTTGCAGTGATGGCCGACTAGGCCATCTTTTGATGCATATGCAGCTAGAGACAAGAGCTCCTGGGTACTGGTTAGTTCATATTGTTGTTCCACCTATAGGGTTGCAGTTCCCTTTAGCTCCTTGGGTAATATCTCTAGCTCCTGCATTGGGGGCTGTGTGATCCATCCAATAGCTGACTGTGATCATCCACTTCTGTGTTTGCTAGGCCCCGGCATAGTCTCACAAGAGAGAGCTGTATCTGGGTCCTTTCAGCAAAATTTTGCTAGTCTGTGCAATGGTGTCAGCGTTTGGAAGCTGATTATGGGATGGATCCCTGCATATGGCAATCACTAGATGGTCCATCTTTTTGTCACAGCTCCAAATTTTGTCTCTGTAACTCCTTCCATGGGTGTTTTGTTCCCATTTCTAGGAAGGGGTAAAGTGTCCACACTTTGGTCTTCCTTCTTCTTGAATTTCATGCGTTTAGCAAGTTGTATCTTATATCTTGGGTATCCTACGTTTCTGGGCTAATATCCACTTATCAGTGAGTACATATTGTGTGAGTTCCTTTGTGATTGAGTTACCTCACTCAGGATGATGCCCTCCAGGTCCATCCATTTGCCTAGGAATTTCATAAATTCATTTTTTTTAATAGCTGAGTAGTATTCCATTTTCTTTTCACCTGCTTACTACATGCACACAGTGTTTGTGGAGGCCAGCAGAGGGCATCTAATTTCCTGGAACTGGAGTTTAAGATAGTTGCTCCTAGCTGCCATGTGGATCCTAGGAATTGAACAACATCCTGTGGATAAGCAATCATTGTGCTCTTAACTGCTGAGCCATCTCTCTAGTCCCAACTTTTGTTATGACACCCCAGCTTGGCTTTATGTTCTCTGTATTTGAATGGAAATTTGTGTTTCAATTTGGGAACATGGAAATCTCTGTTTTGGAAATAATTTCTAGAAAGATCCCATTTCTTGATTTACAAGGACTAATTGGTGCTAAATTTCTCAGTGCACAGATATGATATTGTAGAAGAACTAATGTGTCATAAACACTAAATATGTGAAGCCTGTCACTCAACCCTAGCATGTATATTTCATGCAGGTTATGGCTGATCTAGAAAGAGCATACACACAAATACATGTTAGACTCAAATATATCACTGGTAGCTTAGATATACAAGCACTGCTGATCTACTGAAGATTTCATACATTTTAGCCATTATTGGAAATCAGAACTCTCTCAGTTATATGTGAATTAAGAATAACCACAAAGCTAAGACTTTCTTAAAGGTTGTGATATTAGCAGGAGCTAGCAGGAGTGTTGAAAAATCAAATGTTTCTTTCATTTTTAAATCAAGCACACAGGACATTTGATTCATTTTGGTAAAGGTAAGATAAATAAGTCAAAGTTGTTCACTGATCCAAAGCGAACAGCAAATCTCCTAAATTTAACAATCGTTTAAAGTCAGAGCAACGTAAGAAAGTATTAGAAGTCATCGAATTTTTCTATTCATATTCAATTGTTAGTCTGAGAATGGATTCATAAATATCATCGGGCTGTTTTGTTAAATGCCATCAGGCCCCAAAGCTTCACATTAGGATGTGCTGATTCATTTCTTTCTGATATAACATAAGAATCTGAATTGTTAAATAAAATTTGGAAAGTAATGCTGACATTCAGGTTCAACAGATGCTAATGTGTATGAAGATGGAATAACATATGACAGAACCAATTTCTTTGAGAACAGTAGGAAATCTGTATAAGTTAATGACTATAAAATTGTATGCAGAAATGCATTGTTATGCTGATACCTAAATTTGAGCTGATACAATGACCAGAGGCTGGAGAAGATAAAATAACATGGAAGGGGAGATCATATAGAGGCAAGATAACATTCCAGAGACACATATTTTTCATGAAGAAAATTTCAAAATTTCAACCCTTGGCAAGAAACCTGCCATTATAGCTTTCCAGTACACTTTGCATACTAAGATAGATGTATTTTATTATGAGAAAAAATTAAAAAATATGTGTGAAGGGCAACTTATAGTATAGGAAGTATAAAAATAGCAGAAATATTGGCATCTATATGTGGTTACACTGGAAAATGGAAATGGAAACCAGAGCATACCCAATAATATCATGTGTACCCAGTCTGGTTTACTGCCCAATAACATCAACACATGGATTCAGTCTGGCAAACTTCTCTTTTCAGGATTTAAACCCAGGCCCTAATATATGCTAAACATGATCTAGATACTCTCAGACACACCTTTCTAATTTATGTAATAAGTACAAAAAATGGAAATATTTTAGCATTAATGTGGTCCTAAATAGAGTAATACCCAAGAGGACTGTAAATCCAGTCTTCATTTCTCCATTGGGATGATCATATGACAGTATTGGTAAAGTTGTATATATAAGTTATACATATGCTATAACATAGCTCCTATCCTAACTGTATTGCAGAGACAAGGAATACTTTCAGAAGAAAACATGCATTATTCAAATCTGCTACAAAGTTTTGTATTTGAAATGTGAACACTGAACAAGTATAAAGGAATGAGCTCAAATATCAAAATGCCAGAGAAAGGAGTGAAAGAAGCCCACAAACCAAGATATTCCAGAAAATAGAAAATGATGACAAAATCAGTATGTTTAATGTACTCAGTAAAAGAATAGGAAAGTTGAAGTAGCTG
Organism: Mus musculus; assembly: GCF_000001635.26. Taxonomy (NCBI): domain Eukaryota; kingdom Metazoa; phylum Chordata; class Mammalia; order Rodentia; family Muridae; genus Mus; species Mus musculus. The sequence continues at coordinate 132,334,520 of NC_000086.7, forward strand.
AAATTGAAGTAGAATTGACTAGAAACATTTGAACTCTAAAACTGATTTTTATGGGTATTACTGTTTGTGTGTATATTGAAATTAAAACATGATTACCTTATTTCTTCCTTCTATTTCCTTCCTTCAATCTCTCTCATGTCCTTCCATGCTCCCTTACAAACTCATGGCCTCTTCTTTGTAAACTGTTTTTATTTACGTGGTGTGTATGTGTGTGTGTGTGTGTGTGTGTGTGTGAGAGAGAGAGAGAGAGAGAGAGAGAGAGAGAGAGAGAGAGAGAGAGAGAGAGCATGTGTATGAGTTCTCCTAAATACATAATTACTACCTGCTCAGTTTGTTTACTGTTACTTGGAGGTATATATTATCAAGCCTGACCATTTGGTCCTAAATAACCAATTGGTGTGCTATTCCCTTTTAAAGACTACTTTTGCTCTCAGCAAGAGTTGTGTGATAGACATATCAGTTAGGACAAGGCTCCACAACTCTGCCTTTTGGTCTTTTGTGGTTTTCTATAATAATCTCCATCCAAGGCAAAGAAGTTTCCTTGATTAGGTTGTGAGGACTTCATTTATCTGAGGGTTTAAAAATATTTAGAATATATGTTAAAGATTATTCTGTTTTACTAAAGTAATGATCCCACATTCTCCTCTAAGATTCTTGATTTCACTAGCCTCAGGTAGTTGACCAAGTTTCCAGTAGCAAGCATGAGTTTCCTATTGTTGAGCAGATGTTAAGTCAAATTAGAGAGTTGTTGGTTACTGCCAAGGTATGTGAACCACAACTGAACCCTTACAGTTATCATCCCATGCTGATGATTTTTTTGTGTTCTATAGGTATCATAGCTTGGTAAACCTGTTGGTTTTTAAACATTACTTTTAAAGGACCTTTTCCATTGAGTATTTTCATATTACCTGATAGTAAATGGGATGCATTTGGAAATTATGCATTTCATTTACATAGATGCCCACAGTGAAAAAAACAAAGACGATAAAGAGGGCTAAAGATATTAATTGTAAACACATATCCAATTATTTCTGAAAGTTCATGTATATATTTTGACCATAAGGATATTTTTATTTTTTTTTTGTTATTTTTCTAGGTAGTTCATACCCTTGCCTTTGTTCTGCTCTCTTTTGTCTGCCTTTCAAAGAACACACTACAAAGATGTTTTCTTGCCAGAAAACCCATAAGAACTCAGTCTCTCAATTTTGATGTTACAGTAACTTTCAAGTATTTTCTAAAATTAAAACCTTTGATTTTAATACAATCTGCATACAGAAGATCCACAGTCCAGATAACACCTATTATAAATGTTACAGTTATGATAGGCAAGTTTGTAAAACCAGTATGGTATAAACACATATAAGGTGGAGTTATTACACATTCATTCATTTCTCTTCTAAGTAAAGCAGCATATGTAATGTTTATTAAATTATTTATGTTTCTCTTTCCTCATCCAGAAATGTGAGTTATGATTCTTGTGGAACTCTGAGAAAGTACACTTTATTTCTCCTCAACATTTTCAGGGACATTTTCCTTCTGGGGTCTGTCAGAATGGGTAGTTCTTGAAACTTATATGTTGACTCAATAAATGGTCAAATATTTACATTGTCAGAAGTATGTGCTTACATCTGGAATCTTCACATGGCTCTGAGCCAAATTACTTATTTTCCCTACTTCGACCTGAATTCTAAGTTTAAGAACACCAGCCCCTATGATTTTCTTTCCAAGAAGAACTTATTTTCTTAGGAAGGTTAACATTCTGTCTTTCTCAAGAGAGATAGGTTGAAGAATGTATATATATGACTCCAGCTTCTAGTTTTCAGAGTCCATTTCTAATATGTGAAAAAAGACATAGGTTGTCACACTTTCCAGAAAACTAACATTTGAGATGAAGAAAAAATAATCTGGTATTTTTACTTATATAAAGGTTCTGATTCTACCAGAAATGGTATAGGAAGCATCAGATTAACATGAGCAAATATATATAATGATGCTTTTTCACTCTCTTCTACCACATGCAGAGGAGAAGATTGAATAAAAGTAGTGAATATAAGAGCACTTCATTTAAAAAAAATCTAAGAAATTAAAAGATAATTCTATCACAGATTATTTGGCTGTTATTCATTTTGAATTATAATACAATACTGGTAGTAATTGAATAGGTCTAGAAAATACACTTCAACACTTGAAATTTGCTCATATATACATCCTTCCAAACTAGAATTTTGTTGAAAAAAAATAAAAAATCTATGAAAACACCTCTTATTAATTATAACTTCAGAGAATTTAAGTAGATACACAGTTATCAGTTATTATAGCTGAAAAATTTAAGGCAATAATATCATTTTAATGAATTACCAATAAAATATATATTGAATTATGAACCCAAATTTATGAATATGTATATACTGTCCAATATATATATATGACTAGAAACATACCTTAGAGCACACACAACACTTACAAGCTGAACTCAATCCCCTGGGCTCCATTTTTCAGCCCATGACTCTGCCTGATTTTCCAGAGGCCACACTGGCACCAGAGTACACAGGTAAGATCACACTCTATGTCCTATGCCAGCCAAGTTCACTTAAAGCACACCCAAAAGCAGATTGGAAAATCTACCTCTGAACTTTGGGAACTCAGTTGCATTCAACTAGACCAAACTAACCCAAACTTAACTGCATTCAACTGAACTCAACTCATTCAAATGAACTCAACCCTACCTCTTTCTCTGCACTGTAGCTTCTGTTATCTTTCTGTTCTCATGAGAGCTGGACTTATCCTTTTTTTGACTCATTATGTCAAATCTTTCTCTGATTCTTCACTTTGTTTGACCCTCAATTAAAGTCTATTCCCTTGGATTAAGTGTGTGCAGTAAGAGCATGGTTATATTCCAGCCAGAGGGAATAAAGATGTGTATAAAGGATCTATTTGTATTCCAGTTAGATCATACAGGTCTAAGCCTTTGGATGTGATCCCTTGTTAAAGTAGCCAATTGATGAATTAAAATTCCTCCACTGTGCATACATAAATATAATAAAGGCAATATAAAGTAAGCCTATAGCCAACATCAAATTAAATGGTGTGCAATAAGCAATTCCACTAAAATATGTGACAAGGTTCTTGAAATTTTAGCTAGATCAATAAGACAACTAAAGGTGATCAAGAAATATAAATTGGAAAGTAATGTCAAACTATTACTATATTCAGATGATATGATAGTTTACCTAAGTGACCCCAATTTTATCATAGAATTTAACACCTGATAAAGACATTCAGCAAAATGACTGAACACAAAATCAACTAAAAAATAGTATTCCATGGATATACAAATAATAAATGAGCTGAAAAAGAAATTATGGACACCACACCCTTCTTAAAAACACAAATAATATAAAATATCGTTGTGTAGCTCTGATCAACTAAGGGAAAGTCCCATATGACAAGAACATCAAATCTTTGAAGAAAAAAAATAAGAAGACTTTAGAAGATGGAAATATCTCCCATGCTAATGGATTGGTAATATTAGCATAGTAAAAAATACCTATCTTACAAAAAACAATCTACAGATTCAATGAATTCACACCAAAATTTCAACACAATTTTTTACAGACCTTATATGAATACTGAACATTTCATGGAAAAGCAGAAATCCTAGAATAGCTCAATTCTGAACAAAAGAACTATTGGACATATCAACATCCCATACCCCACCTGGGGATCCATCCCACATACAGTCACCAAACCCAGACACTATTGTGGATGCCAAGAAGTGCTTGCTGACAGGAGCCTGATATAGCTGTCTTCTGAGAGACTCTGCCATAGCTTGACAAACACAGAGGTGGATGCTTTCAGCCAAACATTGGACTGAGCATGGGGTACCCAGTGGAGGAGTTGGAGAAAGAACTGAAGGAGATGAAGGGGTTTGCAACCCATAAGAAAAACAATATCTAGCAAGCAGACTCCCAGAGCTCCCAGGGACTAACCCACCAACCAAAGAGTACAAATGGAGAGACCCATGGCTCCAGCCGCATATGTAGCAAAGGACTGACTGGCTTCAATGAGAGGGGAGGTTCTTGGGCCTGAGGGTGTTCAATGACCCAGTGTAGGATAATGCCAGGACAGGAAGATGGGCTTGTGTGGGATGGGATAGGGGGCTTCAAAAGGGGAGACCTAGAAAGGGGAAAACATTTGAAATATAAATGAAGAAAATATCCAATTTAAAAAAATATCGAGAGAGGGGAAAAAATAGACTCCTGAACCTCCTTAACTGGCTTGCCATCTTGTATAACCAGGCAGACTTCCTATTCGGGGATGGGGACACCAACCAAACCATGAAATATTTCACCTATAATTTTTTTACCTACAAGAAGCGGTAAAGATAGAGCAGAAACTGAGGGAATATCCAAACAATGACTGGTCCAATGTGAGTCCCATGCCATGTGAGGAGGTCCACCCCTGACACTTGCAGACACGAGCCTAACATATTTGTCATGAGAGAGGCTTTAACCAGCAGATGGAAATAGATGCAGGGACTCAGAACCAAACATTAGGAAGAGGTTGGGGTATCATGCTGAAGAGCAAGAGGAAAGATTGTAGGAGTCAGAAGAGTTAAGGACATCACAAGAAAACCTATGAAATCAACTAACCTGGGCTGATAGGGGTTCACAGAGACTGAACCATTAACCAGAGACCATGAGTTGGACTGACCTAAGCCCTCGGCATATGTAAGAGTTGTGTAGTTTATTCTTCATGTGAGACTTCTGACATCAGAAACAGAGACTGTCTCTGACTCTGTTGCCTGCCTTCAGAACCCTTTCCTCTTACTGGACTCCCTAGTCTAGCCTCAATAGGAGAAGGCACATCTATTTCTACTGCTACTTGATATGCCAAGGCTGGATGATATCCATTAAAGATCTCCCTTTTCCTGAAAAGAAAGGGAGGAAGTGTGGATGGTTGTGGATTTTGTGGTGAGAAATGGATAGGCAGGAGAAGATGGAGTGGAAACTGTGGCCTAAATGTTACTTAATTAAATTTAAAATGCTCATATTTTTACTTATAAAATTATCCCCATACTCCTTTTTTTGTTATTTTTGCATTTACAACATTCTTTTTAAAAAAGTTCGTGAATACTGTATTTTATCCCTAAATATTTCAGCATGAAATATATTTCACAAAGAACAAAGGTGTTATATTTAAGCTAAGTACAATCAGAATACACTCTAAATAACATATAAATTAATAATATCTGGTGTATAATTCATTTTTAATTTTCCCAATTATTTTCAATTTTTAGTTTTGATTGTAAACCATGATACTCTATGTTGTATTTTTTGAATAGACTGTCTTTATTCTTCTCTGATAATTAATGATCCATACCTCCCATATCTTTTTCATTTGCATTACTGAAGTGTCTTACTTTGCTAATTCTGATGTTCACTCTTACTGTGCTTTTGAGTGATGACTGTCTCAGTCAAAGGGCATGATAGTTTCCTTTTAATTTCTAGTACATAAAGATAAAATTAACATTGTCAGTCTGACATGTTTCATGGAAACAAGGGTAACAGAATAACACATTGAGCAGTAACCTGAAAAGTGGCATACTTTCCATAGCTTTGTGTTTAGGGCCTCAAGCCTTTCAACATTTTCTTAAATATTTACTTAAACCATTTGCTTTACTTTTAAATTTTGACAAAAGATAATTTACACAGTGGTAACATTTTTGAAAGTCTGAAAGTTACTCATCTGATAAATGAGAATTTTAAATACATCTACATTCCAGAGAACTCTGCCTTCTTCGTATTTTTTTTTTATTTTTACCTTTTTAAATTCACTTTACATCTGACCACTATTCCCTCTCCTGGTCCTCACTTCTATAGTCACTCCCAACTCCTAGCTCCCCTTTTCCACTGAGAGAATGGAGGACCTCCTGAATATCCCACTCCCCTGGCACATCAAGTCTCTGCATAACTAAATGTTTCTTCTGCCACTGCAGTCAGACCAAACAGCTGAATTAGGGGGACAGATTCACCAGAGAGGCAACAGCTTAAGGAGTAGCCCCCACTCCAGTTTTTTTGGGACCCACATGAAGACCAAGTTGCACATCTGTTACATATGGGGGAGCATGTAGGTACAACTCATGTATGCTCTTTAGTTGATGGTTCAGTGTCTGAGAACCGCCTCCCCCCATAGGTCCAGGTTAATTGACTCTGATGGTCTTCCTGTGGAGTTCCTATCCCTGTTGGTGCCCTCAATTCTTTGCCCAACTCTTCCACAGGAGTATACAAAATCCATCCAATGTTTGGCTATGGGTCTCTGCATCTATCAGAGTCAACTGCTTGGTGGAGCTGCTCAGAGGACAGTCATGCTAGGATCCTGTCTGCAAGCATAACAGAGTATTATTAATAGTGTTAGGGACTAGTGTTTGCCCATGGAATTGGTCTCTATTTAGGCTGGTTATGGCTTGCATTTCCTCAGTATCTGCTCCATCTATATTCTCTGAATTTCTTATAGGCAGGACAAATATTGGGTTGAAAGAGTTCCTTCATGGCTATAGAAAGTGGCCTCTTCAGATTCCATATCCCCACTGCTGTGAGTCTCAGCTAAGGTCACTACCATTGATTCTTGGGCTCCCCCTTATCTCATGTTTCTGGCAGGTCCTTAAATTGCTCCCTTCCCTACTTGCCAGCTGCAGATTTCTCTTAAGTCTCATGGCCATCTAGACATTTCCTTTCTCTCTCCCCACATCGGATTTTGGACCTACACCATTCCTGAGGACTGTGCTTTCAATGATATATATATATATATATATATATATATATATATATATATATATATATATATACACATACATATATTCAACAAGGCAGCTTTCTCCAATTCTCCAAATGCCAAAGTTTTAGCCTCAGGACATTTCCCTGAACACATGATAGAAAATAAAGCCATTTAAATAAATCCACCATTTGCAGGGCATTTTTTTCATAATCCATATCCAAACAAAGAGAGTTCCAGTAATCTGGTGATGAGTTTACAATTCTATGACATCAAAACTTATACATTTTTGCACAGTTCCCATCTATGATATTTTTCACTTGGTAAATACTCTTATGAATTATTATTAATAGTTAAATATTTCTTAAGCATTTATACATAAAACAAAATATGCAAACATGTATATTTATCTATTGTATATCATATGATAAAATATGAATTCAAAATTACCTATACCTTAAATTATCATTACAGATTTAAATGTTGTATTATTTTCCATATTTCTTATATAAGGATGCTGAAAATCAATAATAATTTTTACGAAGTACTAAGAAGTAGAGAGCCTTAATTTAGACTAGCTTTATCTCCCCCAGATCCTGTAGTTATGAAGCAACTAACCATTGAGAGCAATCAATTTATATTCTATACTGTAGTGACAAAAGAACCTTATTTCAAATGCTATGTTGAATGATTTGTTCAAGATACAGCATCTGAGCTTTAATGTTAATTGAAAAATGATGTCAATAGTAAGGAAAACACTGTATTTGTATTGAATACAACTGAAACACTTTGTTAGAAAGACTTTGCAGTACCTTGATAAAATACCTTAGGAAAAAAAATTGAAAAAAGGGAAGCTTAATTTCAGCTCACAATTTCACAGGCTCCTAACTATAGTTGCCTGAATCCAATGTTTCCATGCCAGTGATGAGGAAAACATGAGTGTGGTAAAAGCATGCTTCTCACTCAACAATGTCTAAGAAATACAGGACATGCCTTAACAATCTTATTCTTTCTTCCACTAACCTTATTCAATTAACCTTCTTTGCAAATACCCTCACAGATAGACTGTGCTTTACTAATTCCCTAAGCATTTCCTGATTCAATCAAGTGGATCACCAAGATTAACCAATGTGAAGCTTCACGTTGTCAGTGATATCTAAATGCATCTTTTAATGTGGTAGTTTTCAAATAAAAAACAAGAATAACATCTGCTGAACATCATAAGGCTATCTGGAGTACAACTACATACTACCTCTTCCCTCAAGGTTTCAGTAGTTCAATATTGCTCAAGAATTCCAGACCAGTGTCTAATATGAGACTTAATATTATTTGCCAATAGTCTTTATAAATTTACAATGTGCATTACATACTTCTAACATTCAGTGGCACAGGCTAAACATTTTAACTCCAAAAGGAGATTTAGGAACATAGAAAGGAAAATAGGATTAATTGAAATCTAGCAAGACAAATAAACCCTTGACCTCAATGTCTACCACCCACCTAACTTCCCATTTTTTACTTATGAGGCTCATTAACCTATAAGATCATATTACCTGTATGTAAGATCAATCTTATCTTTAACCATCTGTGGAAGTGTTGTCATAGAACGAGACATGTGCTTTACTAGTCTCCAAGTTGAGACTTCTTATCAGTTAACCAAGGTAAATCCTTATAATCGCTAACTTGTTTAAATTTGTCCAATTTAATGGACACTTCCACAGAGTTTTAATAGATGGATTATTATTAAATGGTATATTTTCCAAAATATATATGCAATAATTTTGAGCCATATTTGGTAGATGGAAAAAAATTGAGCTTTCTCCATGAAAAGAGAAATAAGAAAGCTCTGGCACGTAGCTTTTCTTTTTCCAATCTTAGTTAATATAATATTAAAGAAACTGCATGGAAGAGCATCCAAGGGCATGAGAACATCTGAACACTTTTATTGCCAATATTTGAAACCTACTAGCTCTGTTCCTTCTAGATAAATAAAAAACATGTAACCTTGTTAACCCTTCCAAAGGTGTGACCATGTGTTATAATGTTAATTAATAAAGCAAAGTATTATGAAATGGGGGTGTAGTGTTAAAGAAGTGTTCAAATTGTAAACTCAATTTTTATTTTTCTGTGTATTTTTGGTCATTAGGTAGGGATGGGCTTGTAACCTGGGAGTGCTAATTTGCTGGGGTAGTAAAAAGATTTTTTTAGGCATTTCTTTTTACTTTCTGTGCAGTCTCATGTTTAGTAGAGAAAGTCCCAATCCATCCTGAAAGAGTATATATAAACACCAGCAACTACTTTTATCTGAATTTTCTGGTTTTATCTCCAGGAAATATGTTTCCCAATAGACTTCTGGCTTGGTGGCCCAGCATAGAGTCTACGGTTTCTTTGAATTGGCAACTGCAATGGTCAATTAACAGACCTAAAGATTTTTAACAATTTCAGCTGTTTTCAAATAAGCAAACCTAATTTTGATGTGGGACTTTTGAGGTAAGTCCTGTATTCTCCAGGATCCCATCAGTGAAGAATGATAGGTGTGTGTGTGTGTGTGTGTGTGTGTGTGTGTGTGTGTGTGTGTGTTTGTGTGTGTGTAGATCCATTTTTCTCTGCTACAATTAGTCGTAGTCTCTTGTTCTCTATCATCTCTTATGACATAGAAACATGGGCAGGTTTCTGACGCAGATAACATCTTTTTTTTTTTAATTTTTTATTAGGTATTTTCCTCGTTTACATTTCCAATGCTATCCCAAAAGTCCTCCATACCCACCCCCCCCACTCCCCTACCCACCCACTCCCCCTTTTTGGCCCTGGCGTTCCCCTGTACTGGGGCATATAAAGTTTGCAAATCCAATGGGCCTCTCTTTCCAGTGATGGCCGACTAGGCCATCTTTTGACACAGATGCAGCTAGAGACATGAGCTCCGGGGTACTGCTTAGTTCATATTGTTGTTCCACCTATAGGGTTGCAGTTCCCTTTAGCTCCTTGAGTACTTTCTTTCTCTTCCATTGGGGGGCCCTGTGATCCATCCAATAGCTGACTGTGAGCATCCACTTCTGTGTTTGCTAGGCCCCGGCATAGTCTCACAAGAGACAGCTACATCTGCGTCCTTTCAGCAAAATCTTGCTAGTGTATGCAATGGTGTCAGCGTTTGGAAGCTGATTATGGGATTGATCCCTGGATATGGCAATCACTAGATGGTCCATCCTTTCATCACAGCTCCAAATTTTGTCTCTGTAACTCCTTCCATGAGTTTTTTGTTCCCATTTCTACAAAGGGGCAAAGTGTCCACACTTTGGTCTTCGTTCTTCTTGAGTTTCATGCGTTTAGCAAGTTGTATCTTATATCTTGGGTATCCTAAATTTCTGGGCTAATATCCACTTATCAGTGAGTACATATTGTGTGAGTTCCTTTGTGATTGGGTTACCTCACTCAGGATGAAGCCCTCCAGGTCCATCCATTTGCCTAGGAATTTCTGTTTGGTCAGGGAGTGTGGGGTCTCCTGGGCTTACGGCAATCAGGTCCATGAGGAGCCCAGTTTCTAGGGCCACCCACTGGGCTGTCTTGTTGCCCTTTGGGTTGGAATCTTTCCTTTCGGTATCCAGGACAGTGAATGATGGCCAGCTATTTAGGCCCCGACAGAGGCCTTTAGTAGTGAGAGGATTTCTTTTTTTATTATTGATAATCCTTTCTTTTTCTGTCAGATGGCCCATTTCCCTATAAATAGCTCCATGGATATGAACAGTAGTGAAGGTATATTGACTAACAGTGTAGTTGTTAAGTCTATTTAGTCTTTTCCAAACTCTAAAACCTTGGGTAAAGCAATTTATTTAGCTTTCTGTGCTGATTTTCCAGCCAGCAGTGGCTCTGCATGTATGATCTCAGTGTTTGAGACAATCACTGTCCCAGAAATCCTCTGCCCATTCTTAATGAGGCTGTTGTTATTAGTGAACCATATTACCACCGTATTCATCAAGAGGATATGCTGGTCCCATGGTTAAGGGCTAAAATGTCCAAGCACTCATGTAGAGGCCTACCGAAGTCAGGGTCAGGCAGCAGGGCAGGTGAAAAGTTATCAAGGGGGCATTCAAGAAGAGAGGCTGGTAATGATTCATGTTGGCATCATCGTTAACTAGGAAGACATTGCTGTACTGAAGTGTAAACAGGGGTGGGGGCAGATTCTGGCAATTGGTGACACATTGGCCATTGCCTGATACCAGGGTCCAGAGTCTGAGTGTGGATCCCCCAGGTCTAGGGCGATCACCTGTAGTTGGCAGAGTAAAGCCTTCTTAAGTCTAATTTTTTAAGGGCCTCTAAGAGGAAGTTATATATAAACTGATGAAGAGACTTTATCTTTAGGTTTTGGCAAGACATGATGAACTCTATTAAATTTCAACAAGGAAGCTGGTGAGTTTCTTTTTTACTTTTAGGATTACACTGGAATTAGGGAGGAGATCTGAACTCAGTCTATTTTATTTTTTTAAGCGGGTATAAAATATAACACATAAATACACAAATGTAGCAAGAAACATTCAGAAAGTGACACTCATGAAAAAGACCTCTATGTGACATGCAAAACATAAATCCAAACTTTTTTCTCTATCAGGCAAAACCAAGAAACATCCATAAAGTAGCGCACACACACACACACAAACATTAGTGGGTGTTTCTTGGCTCCCCTTGAGCCTATGACCATGCTCACCCCAGAAAGAGATTTAGGATGTCTCTTGGCCCCACAGTGGCCACACTTGCCATATATGTCTATCCTAACTGTGAGTGGCCACAGATACAAATTTAAGACCTTGCTCCCAGACAGGTGGTCATCTCTGCTCTCTGACCCCATGCCCACATCAAATTGAGTCTCAGGATGTTTGTCTCCTGGACCTGCTGTGGTCATGGCTTTCAGAGATCCCTCAAAAGCCAGACAGAAGCTGCTCTGATCTAACTCACATCGGGGTCTTTATTCTATTGGAACTATCTTGGGCTCCTCAGCTTATCATCTTCATGCAGGACAGTTTTTGGTGGAGACAGCAGGCAAGGCTTTAATAGTAAGCAGCAAGAGGGAGGGGGTAAGTGTGTAAGCATCTATCTGGAAAGCCCTTATGGCCTTTAGTGTAATTAGTTGGTGTTGGGAGTCAAATCATAAACTTAATTTCTATTTTACCCTGCATTGGTGTTCACTAGGCAAGGGCTGGACTTGTAACCTAGGGGTGCAGATCTGTTGGGGATATAACCTGGAGACACAGGTCTTGTTGGGGATGAGCCCAGCAAGTAGAGCTAGGCTCAGGTTTTGTTGTGGGTAACTTGGAAACCAATATTAGGTACTGGCCAGTACCAATATTAGGTACTGGCCAGTTACGTGCATTCAAATATATGTCAGATTCTCTAAAATGGAATCTGAATTTGAAAGATTTGTCCTCTCAGGGTTAAATAGAATGTTATTATTACATAAGATCATACCTTTATAAATGGATTAAATCTGTCATAGACAGAGTTGTTCTGGTTATCTTATGACTTCAAAACCATATGTCAAAGAGATTTATCCTCTCTATAAAATATCCAGAATGTGGCAACATGTTAAGGCAATATAAAGCAAACTAAGACATTTCTGTTGTACCGTTTTGCTTAATCTGACAGGAAAACAGCCTTCCAAATATAAGTGGATAATTGACTGACAGTTGATTACATAGATATGACTGAACCCAAAATAAATCAGAACTGTTCATCAACTGAGCCCAGCCCAAACTACCAGTAGACAAGATAATAAATTTGGACTGGTGTATCCAATAAAAGTTAACTGATAGAGTAGTTTTGGCATCCTCATTTTTAGATCATCAAGTTGAGTACTTCTTAAATGTTCATTTGCATGTGCAACATTATGCCATTAGTTCTAGAGAAGATTAAAAAAAAAGAAACATGAGCATGTTTTGTGTTCTCAGTGTGGTCATGAAGACAAATAGTGAATAATTATATTCAAGGCATAAATATGAGGACATAGAGCTCTACTAGGGGAATTTGGGAATTTGTGTCAGGAAGTCTTTGTGAATCCAAAAAAAAAACAAGGAACTGTTTCTGATGCAATCATATCAGGTCTCTTTATTATAAAATCAAGTTTGGACTTACTCACCACTGACCGTCAGGATGCTTTGGAGAAGCAGCCCCAAACTCTCACCAGGACAAGGTTTTGTAGAAAATGAAAGCAAGTAAAGGTGGTGATGGTGTTGGGGAGAGGGAGGCTCCATACTTGCAAGCAAGTAAATTGAATGACTATTGTAAGCCCTCAGGTGAGTGCTCAGAAGCCACACCATAAGCAATAATGAACAGTCTGAAAGTACAGCTGAAACAATCAGAGTAATCTTTAATTACTTGTTGCTAGGAAGTAGCTAGGGAGTAACCCTGGCAAAGGATAAACTGTGGAGTCCTTCCTGGTACTTGTACCTTGTGTTCAGATGCAAGTCAATTTTTCAGGCCCTTGTTTTTTAAAGATGGAGGCCAGTTCCAAGATGGAATAGGTTTGGCCTCTCAGGAACACATTAGATCATTCAAGATGCAAATTCATCTTTCCAGGATGTTTGATACCTCCTTCATATAAGTAAGTACCTAGAGACAGTGTCATCATTTTTCTGATTATATTTCCATAGCAATAAATTAATATTGCAAAAATTTTAAGTTTATCTCGGAGAAATCTGGTGAGAGAGCACAAAATCTCCAATTTCCTTACTCTGTGATTTGGAAGACCCTAATTTACCTTTAGTTCAGTGCCCTCAGCTATAAAAGGAGGTGTCACAGTTGGGGTGTTGATTTTTCTCTGTTTGTTAGAAACTTGGTCCCTAGACTAGAGTTACTAGGGATAGACAGTTGCAGCCTCATGAAGAATCATGGATTCAGGTGTGTACTCTAGAGTGACTATAGTCACTCCCTTTTCTTTCTTTTTCTTTTTTCATTTTATTAGATATTTTCTTTATTTACATTTCATATGTTATCCCCTTTCCCTGTTTCCCTTCATCCCAGAAATACCCTATCACATTCCCCTGCTTCTTTGAGAATATTCCTCCACCCACCCACCAACTCCCATATCCCCACCCTTGATTCCCCTACACTGGGGCATCTATAGAGCCTTCATGGGACTAAGGGCCCTCCCAAGGATGCATGACAAGGCCATCCTCTGCTACATATGCAGCTGGAGCCATGTGTACTACTTTGTTGATGATTTAGTCCCTGGGAGTTCTAGAGGGTCTGGTTGATTGATATTGTTGTTCTTCTTGTGGGGTTACAAATCCTGTCAATATCTTCAGCCCTTTCTCTAACTCCTCTATTGGGGATTCCACACTCAGTATAACGGTTGGCTGAGAACATCTGCCTCTGTATTTGTAAGGCTCTGGCTGGGCCTCTCAGGAGACAGCTATATCAGGCTCCTGTCAGCATGTACTTCTTGCCATTCACAATAGTTTCTGGGTTTGGTAACTGTATATGGGGTGAATCCCCAGGTGGCATTGTCTCTGGATGGCCTTTCCTTGAGTCTCTGCTTAACACTTTATCTCCATATTTACTCCTGTGAGTATTTTGTTCTTCTAAGAACAACTGAAGCATCCACACTTTAGTCTTCCTTCTAATTGAGGTTCATGTGGTCTGTGAATTGTATCCTGGTTATTTGGAGTTTGGGGGCTAATATCCATTTATCAGTGAGTATACCATGTGTGTTCTTTTGTAATTGGGTTACCTCACTCAGGATGATAATTTCTAGTTCTATCCACTTGCCTGTGAATTTCATGAATTCATTGCTTTTAACAGCTGAGTAGTACTCCATTGTGTAAATGTATCACATTTTCTGTATCCATTCCTCTGTTGAAGGACATCTGGGTTTTTTCCAGCTCCTGGCTATTATAAATAAGGCTGCCATGAACATAGTGGAGCATGTGTCCTTAGTCTCTCCCTTTTCTACATGGCTCATAATGTGAAAGTTTGTTCTAGCTTGCGTCTCTCTTACTACAGCACTGCTACCAAAACAAAAGTCCCAAAGGAGTGGGTCTATCTATTCTTTAACTTTACCTCTAAAATGGTGATTCAAGACACAATTTCTCTTTTTTAGCAGTTAATCACTATATATATTTTTATAGCTACACAAAACATACTAGCAGGAGGGGAAATAATGAAACCTCTTAGGACTATTATGATGATAAAGACAGACAGGCAGAGACAATATGTAGTCCAATTACTGACATAATTTATGTGCTTACTATTATAATATTCACAGCCTTTTTATTGTTATTGGTATAAATTTAGGAAAATAATATCATTTAGATGGAAAACTTCTGCAATTTTCAACAATCTTCTACTAGAAAAATATGTTCAAAGAAATCTTTTCACTCATTCAAAAGACTAAAATTAGTTTCTATTATATTTAAGTATTTCCAATGCCTAAAACATTGTATGTCATTTCTGCTTTCTCTTTTTTATTTTATGTTTTTAACCAAAGAGAATGCACTATTTCCTCTGGAGTGATTTTTTTGTTTCTCAACATTTCCAATTTGAGTGTCTGAAATGCAAAGAATATAGATACATGGTGGGGGACTAGTATGGTCAATTTTGCATTTAGCATGTGGGCTGTGGAAGGACTTCTAAAGCACACTGGGATGTTGTGAAATGGCTCTTTATTATGTAAACAGTGAGCTCTGCTAACTAATAGGCATGTCTGTGACACAATTCTCTAGGCTGCACCGCCCATTCCCACATTCTCTTCTCTATGAATTAATGGCTAGTAGCAGGATAATGAGTCCCTTGCCTCACACACTTTTATCTCCTTTACAAAGAAAGCTGCAAGAGGCTGCTAAATTTTGATTATATTCTTCTAAATGGACTTCTCCATTTCTTTCTTTACCCTCTATTTTTTGTCTTGTTTTTTGTTTTGTTTTGTTTTTGTTTTGTTTTCATGAAATGATTTTCCTTCCTAAATAGTCCTGTGCCCATGGATTTATTCAAGCTGCACCATACTTCTGTTATTGCCGTACCTTCTTTTCTTCAGATGCAGAAAGGACAGGATTTGCCACTCATCAAATTCAACTGAACTCAGGAAGTTTTTGTTGGTCTTTGGTGTTTGTCAAATGAAAAACAACATTCAAATACATTGATGGATAGAATTCTAGATTTGCACTTTATTTATCACATGCTATTTCCATCTACTGCCTTTGTGGCTACCTTCTGCACATGGCACAGGCTCTTCAGCCAATACATATGAAGGCCTTTTTAGAAGAAGATAAGAGGTATAGTTAATGTTTGCACTTCATTAAGTTTTATGTTTCTTTGTACATCTCCTTTATACATGTTAGGTTTGTGTTCTAGAAAACATACAAAGATAGAGATAGAAATGATTCATTTGAAGTTTTTGACAAGGTTGCTATGAAATTATCTCTATTTCTGTAAATGACACATTGATTAAATCATGAGGTCATAGAGTTTTTTGGTCTTTCATCCTTTAGTTCTCTATTCTGTTGCTCTGGATCTAATTAGCCTGGCTACACATCAACACCCTTCAATGTTATCGCCTTCTCTAAACTACTCCACCAAATTTCTACAGAAAGGGAACAGTAAAAAACAAGCATGCATGTCTATACTCATATAAGTTTGGAAAACTCTTATTATTTTATATTATTTGCATATAGTTTCCTAATAAGAATGATCCTGGGAGCCTCTTGCTTTCCTGGCATCTGGGACTTTCTGGAACGAGAATGACATTAGCTAAAATACCTAACAAAAGGGAGAGAGACTCTGTAGAGACCATATCCAGAGCTTAGGCATGGCCCTTGGTTGAGGGATGGGGCCACCCACTCATCTGAAAAATTTTAACCCAAAATTGCTCCTGTCTAAAGGAAATACAGGGGCACAGAGTGTGCAGAGACTGAAGCAAAGGCCATCCAGAGACTGCCCCACTTGGGCAGCCATCCCACATGCAGCCACCAAACCCAGACACTATTTTGGAGGCCAAGAAATGCTTGCTGACAGGAGTCTGGTATGGCTGCCCTCTGAGAGACTCTACCAGAACCTGACCAATATAGATGCAGAAGTTTGAAGCCAACTATTGGACTTAGCAATGGGGCAATTAGGGGAAGGACTGAAAGAGTTGAAGGTGTTTTCAACCATATAGGAAGTATAACAATATCAACCAACCAGACTACCCAGAGCTCCCAAGGACTAAACAACTAACCAAAGAGTGGACATGAAGGGATCCATAGCTCCAGCTGCATATGTAACAGAGAATTGCTTTGCCTGGCATCAGTGGGAGGGGAGAGCCTCTGTCCTGTGAAGGCTCAATGCCCAAGCATAGGAAAATACTAGGGTGGTGAGGCAGGAGTCGGTAGGTAGATGGGTGAATCACCCCCATAGAAGCAAGGGGTAGGAGGGATGAGATAGAGGGTTTGAAGAGGGGAAACCAGGAAGGGGGATAACAGTTGAAAAGTAAATAAATAAAATAACCAATAAAAAATAGAATGATCCTGGAGTCTTTACATAATAACTGTAGAGCCTGAAGCTGAAAATGTCTCATTAGACACCTTTTTCTTTGTGTAAGGGTGGTATCCATTAATGATGCAACAACAGGAAGCATTTTTATACCACTTAACATTTCTAAAAGCATCATGTGCATTATCTTATTTATTGCTTATTACAATTTGATGAGGTGAATGGTAGCATCATGTCCATTTTATAGATTAGAAAAGTGAGACTAAAGGGATTTATTCAATATACATACTAGAAAGCAGATAACAGGTAACCTAACTGTGAGTTATGTTCATTTGTAGTGGATTTCAGTCAGAGTGATTAAACACAATGGACATTGACAGAGTAAGTGTATTCCAATCTTCTAGTTCTTTCCTTTTAAGTTAATACATTTATAATAATACAATGATCATACATATTATCTTCAAGTATGGAATCCCAATATATGCACATATGCACATGATGAGTACTGATCAAGGAAGGGGTATTAGCATTTTCTTCTCATCATGTCTTTGTGCTTGGAGACTTTGCTCTTATTATTTCTAGATTCCATAAAATATATAACACTGCACAAAGAATTATTTTTATATGTATCTGTATGTATGTTATATTCATGTATATAGGTTTATATGTGTACACATGTCTGTATGAATGAATGTGGGGGACAGAAATCAGTATCGGTTGCCTTACTCTACTTGCTATCTACATTGTTTGTTTCTTTGTGTTTTCTTGCTACAAGGACTCTCACAGATTATGCAAAACTAGTTAAGCAGAAAGTTCCAGAAATCCTCATACCTCCACCCCTGCACCATTAGGATTACCGATAAATGTTACCACCTGAGGAATTTTAGGTTAGTTAGTAGTGAGTGCTCAAACTAAGGACCTCAGTATCATGGTTTATACATTCTTGGACCAGGGAGTGGCACCATTTTGGAGGTGTGACCTGGTTGGAGTAGGTGTGTCACTGTGGTTGTAGGCTTAAGACCCTCACCCTAGGTGCCTGGAAGTCAGTCTTCCACTAGCAGCCTTTGGATGAACTCTCAGCTCTTCCTGTGCCATGCCTGCCTGGATACTGCCATGCTCCCACCTTGATGGTAATGGACTGAACCTCTGAATCTGTAAGCCAGCCCAAATTAAAAGTTTTTTTTTTTTTTTTTATAAGACTTGCCTTGGTCATGGTGTCTGTTCACAGCAGTAAAACCCTAACTAAGACAGAAGTTGGTACCAGGGACTGGGGTATTGCTGTGATAGGCCTGACCATGCTTTTATTTGAAAGAATGTGGATTTTGGGACTTTGGATTTGGAAATCAGCTTTAAATGGGGCTTAATTGGTCATCCTAGTAGGAATATGGAAGACTTTGTTGCTGGGAGTGATTTGAACTGTGTTGACCTGGCACAAGAGATTTCAAAGGAGAAGAATTTCAGAATGTGGCATAAAGACTGTTTTGTGGTATTTTGGTGAAGAATATGGCTACTTTTTGCCCTTGTCTGAAATGTCTGCCTGAGGCTAAGGTGAAGAGACTCAGATTAATTGCATTGACAAAGGAGTTTCAAAAAAGCCCAGCAGAGACTTTGTTTTCTGGTTAAGTCTTATGAAGAGATGTTTGAACAAGCATAGTAAGCTTAGAAATGAAAAATATAAAATATATGGTTCTAGTATTAAAGGGGTACTAGGAAGTGAAATGGAGCAAAATATTGTGGTCTAGGAGATAACAGATTAAGGGAGTGGGAACTTGGGGCAAGATCCTACCCAGATAAATTTAGATCCAGGCATGGTGATACACACCTTTAATGCCAGGAGACAGGCATGCTGATCTCTGCATTCAAGGTCAATCTACAGAGTAAGACCCAGGATAGCCAAGCTTAGGCAGTGAAGGATTTGGAAAACAGAAAGCCATTGACAATGAAATAGCACAAGCGGGTCATGTTATAGTTCCTGCAAAAAGCAGAACTCTGCAGCTTCAGCCACGTGGCTCTGGCTCTAGAGTTAAGAATGGAAGGAACTACTGGGGCAATTGATGCTGGTTAGCTGGAGCTAAGAAATTAGCAGTGATTAAGAAGAGAATAGCATCACTGAGGTGAAATCTTCTGGGAAGTGTATTCTAGGAGCACAAAGAAGCTGTGTTCCAGTGATACCCAAGGTTGTACCTCATGCTGCAGCTGGACTTGGTAATATGTAAGAGTCACCCAGGTGGTACTGGTTTGAAGGCATCAAGGTGTAATAAAGAACAGCTGAGCTTGGTACTGTGAAAGGTCATGGAAGGCCATTGGAGAAGTTGTAGCCTCACCTGTAGTTGATGGGCCAGGACTGAAGGGGTCATGCAAAGGATTTGAGACTTGGCACCATGAAGAGAGCCTATGAGAGGGTATTGGTGAAGCCTAGTTGGAGTGGAATACCCCAGTGTATTGGAGATGTCAGTACCATGGGGTGATCACCAAGAACAGCAGCCATAGAGGAGTGGATCAACATAAGCTTAGAGTGCTACAGAGGGCTGAGCTGGAGAAGTGATGCCAGCCCTTAGGTGTCCCAGACACTGAAACAAGAAGCTGTAACATGGAAATTGCCTTGGAGACCCAAAGATGCTAAAGATGCCAGAGCCATTGGATACATGGTGAGGAAAGCTACTAACAGGAAGTGGTACCAACCCAGGAGAAAGAAGTCTGTTGCAGTCAACAAGGATGAAAAATGAGTGGAGATCTGAAGACCGCTTTGACATCAGCCACGGAGATGCAGAGTTTGGAGTTTGCTCAGCTGATTTCCTGTCTTTCTTGGGGGATTACAGTTAAGTGATTGGATGAATCTCCGAACAGATCTTGAACTTTGGACTTTTAACATTGTTGAGACTGCTATAGACTATGAGGACTTTGTTTGCATTATGCTATGTTTAAGTATGGCCCCCATAGACTCATGTGTTTGAACAAGTCTATGGGGGCCAGGGAGTGGAATGTCATGGTTTCTACATTCTTGGACCAGGGAGTGGCACCATTTTGGAGGTGTGACCTGGTTGGAGTAGGTGTGTCGCTGTGAGTGTGGGCTTAAGACCCTCACCCTAGGTGTCTGGAAGTCAGTCTTCCACTAACAGCCTTTGGATGAAGATGTAGAACTCTCAGCTCTGCCTGCACCATGCTTGCCTGGATAGTGCCATGCTGCAACCTTGATGGTAATGGACTGAACCCCTGAATCTGTAAGCCAGCCCCAATTAAATGTTGTTTTTTATAAGACTTGCCTTGGTCATGGTGTCTGTTCACAGCAGTAAAACCCTAACTAAGACACTCAGCAAGAAATCTTCTCAGTTCCCATGATTCTTTCTATTTTTCAAAATCATTGTCCAGAAAACTTTTATCCTCCTTATAATTTTTGTAGAGTAGCCAATGTTGTACATTCAGACAATTTGCTCATGTTTCCATATATGAAAGAATATATGTGTAGTACTTCCATTTCTTCCTCTTCTTTGTTTCATATAACATGATGATGACTTCCAGTTATATCCATTTTGTTGTAAATGAAAATTTCAGTCTTTTGTATTTCTGAATACTGTTGTATTATTTATATGTATTAGATATTCTTTATCCCCATTGATGGGAATGTATATTGCATTTATATCATAGCTATTATAAACAGTGTTACAATAAAACTATGCAGATATCTCCTATTACTGTTGATTTCATTTCCTTAGAATAGAATATATTTGCAGAACACCATGTGATAGGTTTATTTTCATTTTTTTCATGAAACTTCCTGTTGTTTGTCAAAACAGTTAGACTAGCTTTCATTTATAACACCAATGCAAAAGAGTTCCTTTCTATCAATATCTTCATCATCATTGGCTATTGTTTGTTTGTTTGCCATTTTTGTTTTGGTAAGTTGGTATTTCATTATGCTTTTAATCCATAACCAATGATATTTACCAATGTTTGATTTATTTTCAAGCAGTATGCTAGGTAATTTAACTCACAAGTCCATGCTAAGTATTCTCTTATATAAAATACTTATTTATAAAATTAATATATTTATATAAAGAGAATACTTAGCATATAGAAAATATCTCTCTATATAAAAGGTTTATTTTTGAACATGTTTTACTTGCATAAATACAATGAAATATATTCATATATATTTAGCCTCTCCAACTCTTCTCAGATTCCCAAAACTACCTTATCAACTTCATTTTTTCTTTGAGATAGCTCATCAAGTCCAATTTTCAATTACAAGTGATTCTCCTTCCATTAACAACTACCCATTATCAATAAACCTCAGTATGCCAGGATGGTGGTACAGAGGATAAACTTATCCTATGTCTGCTAGGATTGTGGCAGACTTGATCTTGTGCAAGTCTTTTGCAGGTAGACACAGCTGCTCTGCATTCATGATGCTTATAGATATATCACGGCCATAAGAAAGCATTGCACACCACCCCTTCCCAATTCTAGCTTTCACATTCTGACTGTCTCATCTTCCTCAATGTCTTATGAGTCAGGGTGGGGAGGTGGAATAGTATAGATATCCTATTCATCGTCAAGTACTGGGTCTCTTATTCACAGCACTTTGACCAGTGATGCATCTTTCCATCAACTAATGTCCACTTTAAAAACAGGTTTCTCTGACCAAGGCAGAGAGTAGCCTAGGCCTGTGGACATAAGCATAAATATTTAGAAATAAATCTACTAGTACGGCTACTTTCTAAATTTGTTTGGAGCTTTCTCAAAAATAAAAGAATGAAACCTAAAAATAGAAGTGTCTTATTACCCCTAGCTATACCACCCCCAGACACATTATGTGGGTTTTATATCCTACTGTAGTTACATTTGCACATTCATGTTCTTTGTTGCTCTGTTCACAATAGCCAGGAAATGGAGTACATTTTGTTGTCTATGAACAGACGAATGGAGAAGAAAAATGTGGCACATACACATAATAGAATGTTAACCAGCTGTAAAGAAAATGAAATTATAAAGTTTGGAAGTAAATGTATGAAACTGGAAAATATTACACTGAATGAAATCAATCAGATGGAGAAAAACCCAATACCTTCATTCCCCCTCACATACAGATCCAAGTTTCAAATCTTTGGTTTTGTGTATTTAATTTGGAGTACAAGTTGAAGCTAGGAGAAGTTAAAAGAAGATTTTGGGGAGGGCACATTCAAGGGGTAGATTATAGGTTAAGTGAAATTTGTGAAGTATAATATTGGGAGTGTAAAGGCTCAGGCAGAAAGGGGTATGATATGGGAATATTGGGGAATTTAGGGGGTGAAGAAGAGGGTTAAACCAAAGTAATACGGTGGGAAAAGCCATATCAAAGCCTATCTTACAACTCAACACTTTTAAAGTGGAGAGATAGTGTAACTTATGTGAAAATAGTGAATGGAAATCATAAGTATTAAGACATTAAACTGGGAGATAAAGGGGTAGTGTATGATTTAACCAAAACCAGGAATATATGAAAAAGACTAAATGAAACCCACTAGTTACTGGCTAATTTCAGAATACAAACTTTAAAAGGTATATGAATTGAAATACCCAGAAATGAATGGACAATGTTACTCTCAGAAGGTAAAATTATTAAAGGAAAATTGCAGTACAAAGCATGCAATATCTCCCCATGAATTACTGTCTCAGGAAGGACTAGAATTCTCTAAACAAGCAAAAGCAAAAACAAAAAGACTTATGACTGACCTTAGTTATTCCACTGTAACTATATAATAAAATCCTATTGTTAATTTTACCATATACTGTGGCTACTGGACGTTTAAAATCAATTTCAAACTTCCAAGAAAACTTCTTCCCTGGAAAAACTTCTTTCCAAGCTTTGGCCACTGCATAGTGTAATACAAACTTTCCAGACAAGAAGGACATATTTGTTGCAACAGTGGCAAAACTGCAATAGGTTATCTAATCTCTTTCTCACTGGATTAGAGGCAACCTTGACAGGAGGAGATTTTGTGTCTGCCATTGTAATTCTCGAAAAGAACCCATGACGAGGAGGGTGTTCATAAGCCTTAGGGTAGAATTTATTAGTGTTATTTTCAATAGGTAAGTATTAACCCGATTTTCCATATGAATTTTATATGCATAGGATAATGAAGAAAGGAACTAGTAAAGCCAAGATTGATACTTCGTTTTCTTGCTCCTTCTAGAAAGAATCACTGAATATTACAAACAACTGCACCAGATTGAACAATTGCTACTTCTGCCTTGTAAAACATTTATGGTTCTAACTGAAATTATTACGGAAAATAAACCACATCTCTGTTGAAATTCTGCAAAGATGATTGATTGTTTAGAATTTAATGGCTGTGGGGAGTTGAGGTGTTTTAGATACATATACAAAACTGTATTAGCTATTATTAAGTGCCCTTAATAGCCTTTCATTGTCTACCTCTAAGATGTATATTTTAAACTAGAAGTGAAGTGATGATTATGTAATACTATGCATGTTCCTTGATATTGACATTTTAATATGTTTCTTAGATCTATCTATCTAGCTAGCTAGCTCTATATCACCCATCAATATGTTGAAACTACAATACACATTTTGGTAAACAAATAGGTAATATTAAGACATTAAGAAAAAATAAAAGGAAGTTTGCTTAAAACATCATATTTGATAGCCTCAAAAGAAAAAAAAACTATGTTAATATGTCTAATGTCAGGCTTATTCATTCCATTCTTTGTTCTGCACCTCATAAAATTGCAAAGCTTCTGTAAGGCAAATGATACTGTCAATAAGACAAAACAACAAACAACAGATTGGGAAAAGATCTTTACCAATCCTAAATCCAATAGGGGGCTAATATACAATATATATAAAGAACTCAAGAAATTGGAATCCAGAAAACCAAATAACCTTATTAGAAAATGAGATATAGAGCTAAACAAAGAATTCTCAACTGAGGAATACCGAATGGCTGAGAAACACCTAAATAAATAAATAAATAAATAAATAAAAATTCAACATCCTTAATCATCAGGGAAATGCAAATCAAAACAACACTGAGATTCCACCTCACACCAGTCAGAATGGCTAAGATAAAAAATTCAGGTGACAGCAGATGCTGGCAAGTACGTGGAGAAAGAGTAACCTCCATTGCTGGTGGGATTGCAAGCTAGTACAACCACTCTGGAAATTAGTTTGGTGGTTCCTCAGAAATTTGGACATAGTTCTACCGGAAGATCCAGCTATACCACTCCTGGGCATATACTCAGAAGATGCTCTAACTTGTAATAAGGACGCATGTTCCACATGCAGCCTAATTTATAATAGCAAGAAGCTGAAGAGAACCCAAATGTCCCTCGACAGAGAAATGGATACAGAAAATGTGGTACACTTACACAATGGAGTACCCCCTTGCTATTAAAAACAGTGAATTGATGAAATTCTTAGACAAATGGATGGGTCTGCAGGATATCATCCTAAGTGAGGTAACACAATCACAAAAGTGCACACATGATATGTACTCACTGATAAGTGGATATTAGCCCAGAAGCTCAGAATACCCAAGATAAAATTTGTAAAACACAGGAAACTCAAAAAGAAGAAAGAGCAAATTGGACACTTCTATCCTTCTTAGAAAGGGGAACAAAATACCCATGGAAGGAGTTACAGAAACAAATTTCAGAGCAGAAACTGAAGGCATGACCATACAGAAACTGCCCCACCTGAGGATCCATCCCATAAACACCCACCCAACCCAGACAGTATTGCAGGTGCCAACAATTGCTTGCTGATAGGAGACTAATATAGCTGTCTCCTGAGAGGCTCTGCAAGTGCCTGACTAATACAGAAGTAGATGCTCACAGTCATCTATTAGGGTCCCCAGTGAACAAGCTAGAGAAAGTTCCAAGGAACTGAGGGGTTTGCAGCCCACCAGGAGGAACATCAATATGAACTAACCAGTAAACCCAGAGCTCCCTGGGACTAAATCACCAACCAAGGAGTACACACGGTGGGACTCATGGCTCTAGCTGCATATGTAGCTGAGAATGCTCTAGTTGGTCATCAATGGGAGGAAAGGCCCTTGGTCATGTGAAGGTTCTATGCCCCAGTATAGGGGAATGTCTGGGCCAGGAAGCAGGAGTGGGTGGGTTGGGAAGTAGGGGGAGAGGGGAGAGGATAGGGGATTTTCTGAAGAGAAACTAGGAAAGGAGATAACATTTGCAATGTAAATAAAGAAAATATCTAATTTTAAAAAAGAAAAAAACTATGTGAAGATATTCCCTTCTTTGTTCTGCACCATTCCTCACAGGATTGTGGTTACTTTGGATTACAATACTTTAAAATTCACACTATCACATATGAGGAAAAAAATCTAGGAGACAAAGCAGAACAATCATAACACACAAAGAATGTTTGAAGAGCTGGTCACATGATTTAGTAGTTAAGAATAATTGCTCCTTTTGAAGTGGACCCAGGTTCAGTTCCCAGCACTTACGAGGAGTCTAATTGCTCTCTGTAACTCTAGTTCTAGGGAATATGGAACGTTCTTCTAGAATGTTCTTAGCTCTTCTGAATGTTCTTATTTCAGTTTTGCTAATATGAAAGAAACTGAATATTTGTCAGTATTTTGTGAGGAAATTTTATTAATTCTTAAAATATAAATTTTAAATACTTAATATATGTTAAATATAATTTT
Source organism: Mus musculus (assembly GCF_000001635.26). Classification (NCBI taxonomy): domain Eukaryota; kingdom Metazoa; phylum Chordata; class Mammalia; order Rodentia; family Muridae; genus Mus; species Mus musculus. The sequence goes on from NC_000086.7 coordinate 132,360,415, forward strand.
AAATATTTAATATATATTAAGATATATGCATGACCTTTTGATGTGCATATAAAATACTTGAGCAAAAAGCTTTCTTAAAAAGCTGACTTTGTGACCCAGGACCCCAATTGTCTGTCTCATGCTTATCTCACACTCTGCTTTATAAAATGGATAGATTTTATGATACATGCTATTGCAATTCTTTGTCCTTTGGTTGTTTCTTGTATAACATCTCCTTTTAAAAAAATATACTTCTTTGCATCTTGTTAGGCACTAACAACTCTGCCTTCACAAGTCATTCAGAAAACCTTTAGCAATTATTGAAATTGGTTAAAATTTACATAATATAAAATTTATTTCAAGGTATCCAAATTTGATTGATTTTAAAATACAGATAAAAGTGAACATAAAAAGCAGTAAAATAGAGGCTTTCTGTAATTAATATTTCCACCTTTGACACAGCCTTTTTAGGAAAATGGACACCTCTAAATTGCCTCAATTTATTTAATTGAATCAACTGGACATATCAATATCACTTTCCAGATCTTATAACAATAAGTGAGCGATACCATATTACTGAATATTAAGCAATGTCTGAGGTTAAAATGGAAAACATATTAGCAGGAATTTTTAATACATATACATATTCAAATTTGCTTGCAGAATCCTCCAAGAGTTCTTTCTTTCCTCATTTACAGTATTATTCAGATGTGTGTATCTGCTGGTTTAATATGATTATTATGATTATGTTTACAAACAGGCACCACTTTACTACTATTTTCTTAGAGTTTCAAAATCACTAAATTGAAGAAAAACTGTTTCAAGACAAAATAAAACATATCTTTTGTCTTTCCTATAACTCTTCACCCAGTCCAATTGCAAACTTTTGTAATGAGCTCTCACAGAGTAGTGCCTAGTCTCTTGAAGTCTTTGTGAAACCTGCTGAGCTCAATCTCTTTGAATTTGAACATAAAAATTCTGGTTTGCCAGACACTAGAACAATTCTATTGTTGTCCCCAGGCTTGCTTTCTTCAGGAGATCTCTTGATAGATGTAAAGAAAACTGATCAAATATTTGGCTTATAAATAATATTTGGAAACACTGTATGATACAGAATCAGTTGGTTTAGATTTGTGATGAAAAGCAATGAAAGAGAATTTCAGACAAACTTCCCTTCATGAGGGTCCCAGCATTTCTTTTTAGGTGTACAGCTTTTCCAACTGTTTTATCTTCATTGTACAAACATTGTTCTCTCACTGAAGAACTCACATAACAGATAAGAGATTTAATCAAAACCGGAGCTTGCAAGTTAAGTCTACCCAAAAAACCAGCAGATTCAAGTCTGGATGCCAAACATAAACTCCTAGTTTGAACTTCTTGTTCAATAAGAAACTAACCAGACAGACAACATATCTTAATAATATTGACTAATAAAATAAGGCAGTTTGTTTTTAGGAGTGGAATGAATATGCTCTTTTTGTTCTGGAGCATTTAAAATTTGTATGCTATTGGTTTCAAACTTTATCAATTTGAAACCAATTGATAGGAAATTGTGTTAGGATATACAAAAGTGTTAAATCTATTGTGTTCTCTAATTATCTTTAATACTGACACTGTGAGATACAATGTCTATGATTCTGAAAGTTATATATCTCTTGTGTGTCATTTTATGTTGCAAGTGATAATGTTTGGAAAAAAAACTTGTAATTAAAATAAGAGTAAGTCATTCTTTCTGCTTTTTAGAACACAAGATAATTTAAATGAGTTATAACAATGAAGAAGCAAGTGATATTCTAGGTAACATTACAGTGTAACTGAACACTAAATTATTAGGCTGTGTAGAGTGTCCATTTCACAGTCTAAAGCCATTGCTTAAGTATGGATTGTCCTCAAATGGGACAGGGGTAAGTCAAAATAAGACACTAAAGTCAAGATAAGGTTTCTCCTCCCATGTAATAAAACATATTGCCAGAAATGAAATAAAATTATTTGATAGAAGAGTCTGCTTAGGTATTTCAAATAAAATGCTTAAATCATATTTGTTGGCTTATTAGAAGCCTCTAAGCAAAAGTCTGATTTGAATGTAACTCTGATCTGAAAGCAACAGTGTTTTGAATGTAACTGTCTGTTGTAGATTCATTCTCATTTTGATTCTTTCCTATCATCCTGAAACTCGTGAACAATATCTCTTTCCCATATCACAGCCACAAAGTGAAAGAGACAATGGAATTAGAAAGTGTTCTGTAAAACAAAAGGCTACTTTAAAATGCCCCAGGAGACACTTACAACAAGATGAAAAGATATTGTATTTGGCACTTCATTTCTCTCAGATCCTGAAGCTGAGAGAGAGAGAGAGAGAGAGAGAGAGAGAGAGAGAGAAGAACAGAGAGTCTATAAGTAATGTAATTGAATAGTGGTGCACGAGACAGGAGGGAGTAAGAAGACCTGGATATGATACAAGCATAATGGTATTACTTTGCTGCAGGATTTATCAAAATATTTCCATAGTAAAATATGCCCCCTCAGGAAGCATTGACAGATGGAGTAAAGTAAAACAATCCACCGTACCTGAGAACCGTGCACAATGCCAGCTGGACCCATTTAGAGACTGTGAAGAAATGTCAGTCATTATTAAGGGAAGTCCTCTGAGACCAAGAAGCAGAAGATTGGTTTGGAAATGCCTCCCCTGAAGGGGCTCTGATAATGTACTGCAAGCTGAACTTATGTCCATCACTCATTAACTCCTGTGCTAGTGGATCATTTTGTGTAATGCAGTTCCTACTAATACTGATGATCCATTGATTGTATTTCATGAACTACGCAATTCATTTGGAAATACAGGGGTGGATGTTTGCTTGAGGCATTATATTATACTTCTCTCCTGAGGATTAATGTGTTAGTATTTGTAATGCACACTAGAGATGAAAATTGCTGTATAAATAATAGCCATTATCCCGTACTATATACACTAGCAGCTACTCCATTAGGAAAAAGGAGGGCACAGTAATATATGGCTATGGTAAGACGTCAGATGTTGACTGGAATACCAACAATGCTCTGATGAGACAATCTACTGAAGGAAGCCACTTCCTTCAAAATGTGTAGAAGTTCAATAAACCATGTCTGAAGAAAGACCTCGTGATTAGCCGAAAAGACTGAGTGAAGGAGGGAAAGGGAGAGGAAGAGGAGGGGGCCCTTTGTTTGCAACCCCATTATATATGCAAGTTTGAAAGTAGTTGTGTACTTTAGTCTGACATTGGCTCCAATCCAAAATATTATAATAGTAATGCTTTGCTCATTTCCAGCTTGCTAACTCAGTGGTGTGAATGGACAGTGTCCTTGATATTGCCACAACTTGACCTAAGTCTCTGACATGATCTTTACTGTAACTGAAGAAATATATAAATGACAAACATCAAATGTGAGTTACAGTTCACTTGGGATTAAATTAAAAGTTTACTCTGAACCCTAAATGGAAACGTGTGTCATATGAAAACGCTCAAAAATCTGTCTCTCCTTCCAAGAGTGAGCCACCAGAAGCTGTGCAGAAGTAGCTTTGTGTTTAAAAAGCTTCTTAATGCTAAGTAGCACTTAAGGCTTGAGCCTTAAATCTCAGAGAAGCTCTAAACTGGAATACATTTCTAAAGCAGTTATACCTAGCTTTTTTGGATTTCACACAGCTTCAGAATGTTGGTATATATTGATAATTTATTGCTACAATCATTTCAAAGGTACAGTGCCTTTAATAATCTGGAAGTAGGAAAAGCAGATACAGAATAATGGACCGTTTTAAGAAAGGCTATATGTCAAACATAAAGCAACATGCATATTGGACTATTTACTCAACCTGACAAATCCTTCACTTTCTTCATGCAAAAGCAGAAAGGAGACAATATCGTAAGTCATGAAGGGTACAGACATTAATATAACTAATTTGTTAAATGTTTTGAAGGAGGGTTTTTTCTTTTTTTATTAGGTATTTTCCTCATTCACATTTCCAATGCTATCTCAAAAGTCCCCCATACCCTCCCCCCCACTCCCCTACTCGCCCACTCCCACTTTTTGGCCCTGGCATTCCCCTGTACTGGGGCATATAAAGTTTGCAAGTCCAATGGGCCTCTCTTTCCAGTGATGGCCGACCAGGCCATATTTTGATACATATGCAGCTAGAGACAAGAGCTCCGGGGTACTGGTTAGTTCATAATGTTGTTCCACCTGTAGGGTTGCAGATCCCTTTAGCTCCTTGGGTATTTTCTCTAGCTCCTCCATTGGGGGCCCTGTGATCCAACCAATAGCTGACTGTGAGCATCCACTTACTTGTTTGCTAGGCCCCAGTGTAGTCTCACTAGAGACAGCTATATCAGGGTCCTATCAGCAAAATCTTGCTAGTGTATGCAATGGTGTCAGCGTTTGGAGGCTGATTATGGGATGGATCCCTGGATATGGCAGTATCTAGATGGTCCATCCTTTTGTCTCAGCTCCAAACTTTGTCTCTGTAACTCCTTCCATGGGTGTTTTGTTCCCAATTCTAAGAAGGGGCAAAGTGTCCACACTTTGGTCTTCGTTCTTCTTGAGTTTCATGTGTTTTGCAAATTGTAACTTATATCTTGGTTATTTTTTTAAAAAATATAATCTGGTACCATATAATGAAGACATTAGAAAAACATTCTGTCTGTCCTCTGACTTTATAGAAGTCTCTTATGAATTAAAAAAATATTCCTACAAGCTGCTGATAATCTTTCATTGGGCACATCTCTATTGGAAAAATTTAAAAGACTAATAATTGTCTTTGACAACAGTTATTCAATTCATGAACTGTACTAGTTTGTAAAAATAAAGTCCCTCCAAAGAAGATGAAACACTTTGGATGAAAACAATTATTATCAACAATTACTTTAGCATATCTTTAGCATCATATTTCAAACGTAATAAACTATTTTTTATTTTGTTTTTTGAGTGTTTTTCCTGCATGTATGTACATGATCCATGTGTGTACCTGGTGTTTGTAGAGCCAAGACGATAGAGTCAGATACTTTGGGACAGGAGTTATAGTTAGTTCTGGACAGTTGCAAACTAAATCTGGGTGCTGAAAATGGGCTGGAAATGAAATGTGAATGCTGAAACCTAAATCCAGGTCTCCTCCAGGACTAGAAATTTCCTATAACTACTAAACTGTCTCCTCAGCATAAAAATATGTTATAGCTGATTCTGTATGAATACATTCACAGTAGTTTTCTTTTCTTTCTTCCTCCCTCCCTCCCTCCCTCCCTCCCTCCCTCCATCCCTCTCTCTCTCTCTCTCTCTCTCTCTCTCTCTCTCTCTCTCTCCCTTTCTTTCTTTCTTTCTTTCTTTCTTTCTTTCTTTCTTTCTTTCTTTCTTTCTTTCTTTCTTTCTTTCTTTCCTTCTTTCTTTCTTTCTTTTTTTTGAGACAGGTTTTTTCTGTGTAGTCCTGGCTGTCCTTGAACTCACTCTATAGACCAAGCTGGCCCTGAGCTCAGAAATTCGACTGCTTCTGCTTCCCAACTGCTGGGATTAAAGGTGTGCACCACCACGCCTGGCTTTCACAGTAGTTTTCTGTAATGTTAATAATTATGGAATTCATCCTTGTTTCCTCTCTTTGCTTCACCTCTTATATCAATTCATTAGCAAATTCTGTGAAATGTCATGTCCAACACACAGTTCTGAGTACCCCATTCACAACTGAAATTGCTCCAAATCTAGCCCAAGCAAATGTCAGCTGAACTTCTACTCTAGTTAGTTTTTTTGTTCTCTTTCTGTTTACAGTTTGTTCTCCATGTAGCATACAGAGTTGTTCGCTAATGTAAACCTTCTAATGGGTTTCCATTATAACTATAAGCAGATTCAAATTTTACTTTAGCATTAAATGCCTTGAATATTGTAGCTGTTTCCTATCTCATGGATTACATAGTATCATTCTAGGTTCAAGCTAGTATCACCTCTAGCTTCAAGCTTCTCCACTGATACTGACATTCATTATAACCATTGACTACTAGAGTCCTGTTTTTCCTCTTAGGGAGCTCCATTTTCTATAATTTTCCCACGAGAACTATTTTCCTACATGTTGTATCTTGTTTCATCCTTTGTTGCTGATCTGAGAATAAATAATGACTCTTTAAAGTTGTCTCCCCACACTTATCCCATTGACTTATTGTATATGTGTGTGTGCTTATGTGTGTGTGTGTGTGTGTGTGTGTGTGTGTGTTTGAATAACATATTGCTCATAGAAATTATTATTTATCATGCTTCTTGGAATGTTTATTGCTAAATCTTACAGGGTAAGTTCTACGAAAAGTCCTGATTCAATCAATAAAATATACTTCTTGTTCAATAGTATATACTCATCATCTCTTAAGGATTAGTATAATTCAAAAATACCAGTCACTCCATAAATAAGTCTTGAAAGAATGAGTGAACCCCTTCCTCAGTAAGTAACAATGGGAGTCTAGATGAGTTTAGACTAGATCAGGAAAAAAGATAGGTGACAAATATTAAGCAACCACTAGTTAGAGATTGGTTATCCATCATTTTTCAAAAATGTATAATTGTGGTCAGTGAACAGCACTTAAAGGAGCTAGATTACAGATCAATAAAGGAAATATCTTTGTAATACTTTGTCTCAATGATGGAACCAGTGGCCTCATGGAGAATGAAAGTAGATCCCTAGAAAAATTGAAGGACAGGGGAAAAGAAGATTTGACATAAATACTATACATGTCTTTCTTCATAAGGAGTAGATTTGGACTAAATAAGGAATTCCAAAATTCTATCAGTCCAATAACAGCTGGATTATAGGGAACAATCCAGATAACTGGAAGTGCCCAGATGACCTAACTAGGTGAGACATGTTGACATGCATATCCACAAAGATTCATAGGTTTCAATAGAGCCTTGGGAACATTCTAAAAGAAACATGCCTTAAATAGTTATTACCTACTATTTTTCTATATTCCTATTCAGTTAAACTGATGGATTATCAATTCTTGTACAATTCTAGTATATAGTAGGCACTCAATAAATGTTTCTTGAATGTACAAAGTATTCACAAGTAGTTGAATCAAAATATTTAAGTATATTTGTATAAATCAAAGTATCCTTTGAAAGGTGTTATATCAGGATGTTAATCGAATCTACACAAATCTTTAGGTTCATATAATGCAAATTGTTGGAGAAATTTTGCAATTTCCTACTAAAGGCAGGTTTTGGTTTTTTGTTGTTTGTTCGTTTGTTTTTTTGACACTGATGCTGATGCTAGGTTTTATTTGTATAGTTTGTTTTGTTTATAACAGTAAGACACAGAAATAATAGAGCTATTAGCTTACTGGGGCTACCACAACACATTTTCTCCAAACTTTTTGACTTAAAAAAATGGAAATGTATTCTCTACTCCTTCTGAAGATCAATGCTCCAAATTCTAAAATTTAGAAATTCTAAAATGTTAGCACAGAGCACAGGGTAGAAATATGAGCCCACTGTAGCTTCTACAGGTTCCTGTCCTCCCTTGCTTATGGGAGGGATCATAACTTAGTCCTCTGTTTCCATCTTTATGTGTCTGTCCTCCCTGTGTGTTGTGCTGTCTCTATTCTCCATTCTCTTATTAAGAAGCTTGTCACTGAGTTTAGGACCTATCATTAAACAAAACCCCCAAAAAACTAAAACAAAACAAACAAAAAACCAAACAAACAAGCAAATAAAAACACAGTTAAGTCTTTGAGAATTTTAATTATTTCAGCAAGATACTTATTTCCACATAAGATCTCAGAGAGTACAGAGCAAGAGAATAGCCAAAAGAAATTGATTGGGATTTGCATTCCTTACATTTGCAGAGACATATTTCATTCCACTGCAGAAAAAAAAAAAACAAAACAAAACATTATTATGGTGTCTAAAATAAACTTCTGTTGTTTAGTGCACTTTCAAACACAGGTACTGCATTAACACATTTAATCACCAGACCACACAACGAAATGAGGTTGACCTTGTTTATGAGAGACCACCAAAAGAAAGTTAAAGAACAGATTCAAACCTACCTTAGCTCCAGAAGTCACCTCTTAACTAATATTTTATGCTGACATTTGTCTTTCATTATTTTGTTTTGTTTTGTTTTGTTTTATTTTATTTTATTTTATTTTATTAGTTTTGAGACAGGTAAACTAGGAAAACTCTGGGAAACTAGAATTAACCTTAAATTTGCTATGTAGAGAAGCCTGTCCTTGAAGTGATTTTTTTTTCTTTTCTCTGTTCCAAGTATTTGGATTTTATGCCTGATATACCATATCTGAAAACCTTCTGGCTTTTAATTATTGTCAGTAGCATAATAGCAATAACTATTTATTATGTTTATTGAGAAGTGTAGACTGGGCACTGAGCTTACTACTTCACATCTATCACATGACTCAATCATTACAACAACCTTGTCAGTAATTGCTTTTATGTTTTGTATCTTATACTGCAGAAAACTGAGGCTTAGGGACCTCAAGTAAAATAGCCAATATTATACAAAGTCAAAGTTCTAAAAAGACAGGATTTTAAAATCGGTATCAACTGTTGGACACTGGATGATTGTGACTCATGCATCATTCATCTGTCTCTTTCATAGTATTGTGTGTGTACTGTGTGTTCAATGCAACTGAGTCCATGAATAAACTAGTTTAATGCTATCACATCTGTCATATTTTCTTCAGAGTCTCAGCCCATTTCTCGGTTATGCTGCTGTGTTATTCTCTGTATGACATTATCTCCTCCTTTGTACCCACGTGTCAGTATTGACATGTATGGCATTCTTCAAGGACTTCGGTAATGGGCTGCGTGGGACAAAGGTTTTTAAAGAGACACACAGGGAGATATGCTCCAAACACCTTTTAGCTTCAAACCAATCAGATTCAAATCACAGGCTTATCAAAAAAAAAAAAAAAAAAAAAAACAAAAAAAACAAAAAAAAAAAAAAAAAAACTGGAAGCTGCTCCAAATATGCTGAAAATAATCCATTAGGATTGTTCATGTGCTAAATCGAGTAAATATGAACATCTTCTCTACTTAGACTTATATTTTAACTAAGTCATTTTTTTTCATTTGAACCATCCAGATCATACCCATACAGGAAAAAAAAAAATATTACTCTATTTACCAGCCTCATTCCCCAGTTATTTCTTGGCAAGCAATAATTAGAGTAACTAAGTTCTAAATGGAGATACCATTTTTAAAATACTGAACATTAGAGGTCAAGTGTAAAATTGTCTTGCATCTGTGATCCCAAATGTAGGCAGCATTCTATGCATACTGGTGGGGTCAATACTCCTATCACAGGCTGTGAATAGCCTCCCTTGGCGTTATAAAGTGCACAACCTGTAGGGCAGCATCTAGAGACTCTGGTCAGGAGAACTGATTTAGTGTAACAAAGAGTCAATTCAAAACCACAATTGATTACAAAGAGAACAGATCCACACCAGTGATATTTCAAGTTTTAGCAAAGTCAAAGAGACTGCTCCACTGGCAGCTTGTTAAACTTGATAGTAGTCTGACCTGGCTTTGATGAGCTGAGGGAATTTTAGTGAAGGGCAAAGCTCAGAAATTTGGAGTTTTATCTGAACCTTTTCTCAATTCTTCAAACCTCCAGGTGCTAGATACCTCATGGGAACTAGCTTTCTTTTGAGATTTTGTTGTAATTTCCATTAAAGGTTGTTAAGAAGGAGAAAATATCTTAAGAGACTAACTGAAGGCACTCCAGTACTTCTAGTAACAGCAGGAAACGTGGTCATGCATAAAGACTTGCTAGATCAAAGCCAGCCCCACAAACAAGGAAGTGACCATGCTGCTCATGGGCTTTTAGTGGCTGGGTATGTTATGTCTGCCTCTGATTCCAATTCAAGTCAACCAATGCATATCTCATCCCATCTATTACCTGCTGTGATACCTATAATTTTCGTTTCTACCCGGTGTCTTTTCCAATAGATAAGATTTAATTCTTATTTCACAAGAACTTTAGCTCGTCTTTTGGTTAAATATCTAATTTTCCACATCTGGTAAATTTCAGAAGCAGACTATAAGACATGCTACAATTTATTGAATGCTTAGTGTGAACTAGGAAAAGAGAATTCAGTAATACTTTGTGTCATTGCTGGATATCAAACTCAGAACTCTAATTCCAGAATCCATGTTGTAAAAGCAGGTCAAAAATGTTATTAAGGCCATTAAATATTTTTGTTTTTATTAGATGCACCAATATAGAGAGAGAGTAAACATAAAAGTCAAATGTTGACATATTCACATTTTTCTTCCATTTCCATCTTTGTTATAACATCCCTAATTAGGACAAAAGGATATAGAACAAGAAACCAGAAACCACTGAGAAGTTATACTAGATATACATTTACATGAAATAAGAAAATAGAAAGTAGAAAGCAGACATATTAACTGCTTCACAGCCTGCCAAATTCATTCAGCTAATTCCTGCCTCCAAAGTTACATGTATTCATAGCATGAAAAAGCTATGGAGTTTATTTTCATGAATTCATTATCACCTTTAGTTGTCAATGCAAAAAAAAAAAAAAAAAAAAGAAGAAAAAAAAAAGAAATCACACCCTGCTTTATTCAAGAAGTCAAAGAGTCATTGATATTTTCATTTTCTAGCAAAAGAAACAGATACGGGGACACAGACAAGGATGTTGTCATCCCCCTGAGAAGAATCATGCCATCAAAGAGCCAGTTAGTCTGAAACATCTTTAAAATGCTGGCAGGTCCTATATATTAAGATTTTAACTTTCTAATAGATGCTGGCACATACTTTTGTTTTAAGTTTCTTAAATAGTGTACTGTGAAAAGCTACAGACAATATTTCAGTTGCAAATAACAAGCAGCTACTCATCACCTAATCTCAGAATAACCAAATTTGATTGTTTTTTGGTCATATGATGGGTTGCTGCCCCTCTCTATTATCTCAGGGATTGTTCGAGGGTCTTGTATAGGAGAATCACTATCTTATTTCCACCCAGCCCTGAATCACCAATCCTTATACAACTTGAAATCTTTCTTAGTAACAGAAAATTTAAAGGTATTCAAGAGTTTTGTGTTTCATGCACGTATAAAATCAGAGATACCAAACCAATTACTAGGCAAAAGGTATGTGAATATTTCATACAATGTGTAAACTAACAATAAAAAGCATTTGACTTTTATGTTAACACTCTATTTGTCATTTTACACTCATATATGCTGTTAATTGCAATTCAAAAAAATAAAAACAATAGGTAATATTAGCCCCATTGAGCAGACAAGAAAAGTGAGTACTGTGAAAATTGAATAGTTAAAAATTGAATTTCAGTCACTTTGATCTAGGTTATAGTCCAAATTACATGAACTTCAAAGGTCTAAATTAAATTTAATCTTCTTTGAACCCATTTCTTTGTTTTCCTTAGAGGCAAATGATGCAGGGTTTCTGACTCTTGTGTTCATTTTTTCTCTCTTAATCTATATTTTCTTTTTCAACATAAAATAATACCAACAAGAGCAAAATATAAAATGAACGTTCCTTCTCTGTAGAAAATCTCCAGTGTAGATAGCTGGGTTAAATTCAATACCAGGGCAAAAGTTCAGGTGTGTTGATATTCTAGCCACTTTAAACTGATATTTCCTTCCTCCTGTATGCTTTTTCAATCTATCTTTTCAAGAGGAAATGTGAAAACAGGAGGCTGATGTAATGTCAGAGAAATAGCAAACCACAGAAGTCCATTTTATTGTCTCTCCTAGGCTTTCTTGTAGCTAACAATCAAAGAGACAGGAGTTATGGGCATCTTGCACTCACACTGTCTACATATCAGGTGGAAACTCTCCTCATTAGGATGGACTTCCTACAAGATCTTCATCTGAAAGTATAATTAATTATGCCCAACTTGATTGCTGGCAATTCTTTTCTCATCATATTGCTAGGTTGTTTTACTTTATAGTTCGTCTGTTCACGCTGAATTTTCTGAGCATAGAGGCATATTTCTCTGTTTCTGTCTCTGTCTCTCTGACTCTCTCTTCCTCTTTCTCATCATTTAAAAATGCCTTTAAGTGTTCACACAAACAAGGAATATTTATTCATTTGTAGAATCTAAACAGTAACTGAAATTCTTCTTGGACTACAGTATTTCTGGGCCCTGTTGACATTCAGCCCAGCTTTGCTCCTAAGAATGCATGACAAACATTTATGAATTTTAAGGTTCATTCCTTCTCTTAATTCCTCAACAGGAAAAGTTATCATTCTCTTACCTTGAAAGATTATTTATACTATGCAAAATATTACATATGAGAGTTATTATTTCTACAAAATTAATAATAAAATAACAAAAACTACTTCTAATATTAACAATTGTTTTGAGAAAAAATTATTTTTTCCAAGAATGTTATTTATTCTCTTTCAAAATATGGTGAATTCAATGAATTCCTTTTCATTGATGTTTTTATTTTTATTTTCTCAAATTTCCATATATGCATGCTAACACAGAAACTCTAAAGTTGAAGTATTGTGCAGTAGTCTCTTACTTTAGGACTGAAACCACACTTTACACAAAAGTTCGCTTTCCTTTTCAACACAGTTTGGTTGCTTGTTAGCAAATACATTTCCTGACTCCCTGGAGACTTTCTTCTAATGATAACAGGGTAGGCTTTACTTAACAAACACAGAAGAATCTCATGATATGCTCCTTTTTTTTTTTTTTTTTTTTTTAGAAACAGTAACAGCACAAATGTGTGGAAGTAAATTGCTAGCAAGAGAGGCATGTGGGAAAATAATGATTGGAACTTAAGGATTTGGGGCAAGGTGAGTGATTTCACTAAACACTTGAATCAATTTTGGAGTGAGAACTAAGTGCTGCATACAGTATTCAAACGAGTTTTCACGGAATTATTTCTAAGCTTCCAGTCTACATTTTCTCACAGGATCAGAAATTTCTTCCTTTTGTCATTTCTGATTAAGCTGGCCACATGCCATTTCATGAAGTTGATTTAATAAAGAGGGAAAGTGTAAAGCTTTAGTAGTTTCTTACTGGGATACTCCAGAGGCAATGTCTGAAGACAGGAGAATAGCTCTAATGGTATACCACATGCCTCAGGTTTGCAGATTTTCAAAGTAGAAAAGAAGCCGAAGCTGTGCTGTCCCCCCAACTCTAAATTGGACTGGTAACTCATTAACAGCAAAAGATGACTGTGGTATGGGTAGCAGTGCATTGCAGCATCAAAGCATCATGAGCATGAAAAGCATCAGCATGAGCATTACAAGAATCACAAACAGCAGCATCACAAACAGCAGTAGTAGCAGCCTGAGCGCCTTTTATCCCCACTCCTTATCATATAATGCCAGCCTGAAAAGCCTTGGAGCAATACTGGAGAGTTTCTCTTTCAGTGAAGTTGAATGAAGACAGGACCAGGTCAAGTGTGAGTTTTCTGCTCAGAAGGGATCCATCACAAGAGATTAAAGTAGGATTTTTACTTAAGCCCTCAAGATCTATTTATTTTAAAGAGAAACATTTATGAAATGGCTAAGCTAGGTAGAATACAAGCATTTAATCGGGAAAATGCATGCTATAAAATAAAATAGAGTACAAAATGGAAGGATTTCAAAACTAAGCCTATTGGCTGCAAAATGTACGAGTTCTCACAACTTCACCTGGAACAAAACTCTGTCATTTATCCAAGCATCAGTTGTTCCTGGGAAGCATGTTTGGATATTTTACAAAGATAACTCTATTTTCTTCCTCTCTGTATGTGTGCTAACTAGAAATTCAAATTCAGGTTTTATTATTAAACCTTTATAGGCAGTAGCAAATGCAAATTAATGGATATATAATAATCTATTAACTTAACTCATTTTAGTTAACAATCATGATATCAGCTTTATATACAGAATCTCATTTGTGCATAAGAATAATCTCATGACAAGAACACTGTTACTCAAATATTAGCTACAACACAAAACAGCTACTATTCTAATTTTCTTTAAGGTAATTAAAGATCAGAGTTAATCAGCTCTCTGAGCAGAGGCTACACAGCCAAGAGTGGTTGAGTAAATTATCTATTGACATGCTTTCTTTTCAATTTACCCTTAGTGTGTGCTTTCCAATTTAGTCTTAGAAATATGCTTTTGATAAAGGAAGAATATCTGTAAAATAAAGTGGGATGTGGTGGTTTGACAAGGCCATCTGAGACTTTAGAACACATATTTGAGTGCTGAGAACATAAAGAGGCATTGACTTGCATTTCAAGTGTAGGCAAACATGTTGTCATATGCTTTGTTCATGGATTGTAATAATCAACCAGCTATTGCTGAAGCAACCCAGAGACTTGATTACCTGTAACAAATCTATCCAAAATTGCAACAGCTTTGTGTATTTCTAAAAGTGAAAAACTAGATTTGCCATTTTGTACTTCATCTTTTGGCCTAGACCCACGCTTAACCAGAGATATTATGCTAAATCCTGTGATGCTTTAACTAAGCATGGATATTGAGTTATGAAACATTAGTAACAACTCATATCCTAGGCTTTTGTGGACTATTGCTGAAGACAATACCTACACAACTCATTAAACATAAACAAGTCAAGTCTACCTAAAGCCTTACCCTTATGGATTAGTGTACATGATAATGAGAAATACTCTTTGTGCTACCAAAAACAAAGATAAGTACCAAAACACCTACAAAACTATAATGATGACCTGCATGCAAGCTATTCTAGTGCAATAGTGGTACAAAGCTTGTAGGTATTAGCAACCGATATCTGATTGGACTTAAGTCCCAGTCCATGAGATGGTACCCATCAAAGGTACTGCTCAGTTGGCTAAGAATCACAGAGACTATGGCAGCATACACAGATCCTGCACAGGTCTTAGCCTGATGGCCACCCAGTGCTGAGAATGGAATTGGACACAGCATCCTCAACCCAGAAGCTCTCTCCAAATGATAGCCACTCAAAAATTAAAATGTTGTTTTGTTCAGCTGTTTTAGTTAAGGTTTCTATGGCTGTGATGGAAAAAAAAAACAAACAAACAAGGATCAAAAAGCAATCTAATGAGGAAAGAGTTTATTTGGCTTATGATTCTATATCATAGTTTTTTTTTTTCTTCAAAGAAAGTCATAACAGGAACTGATACAGAGACTACAGAAAAGTGCTGTTTAATGGTTTGCTCCTTGTAGCATGTTCAGTCTACTGTTTTGTACAACAGTACCAACACCCTAGGACTATCACTATCTAAAATGGGCTCCCCACACCACAATCAATCACTAATTATGAAAATACTTTACAACTAGATCTGTGTAGGAATTTTTCTCTATTGAGGTTCCTTCTCTTCCAGTTACTTGAGCTTGTGTCAAGTTAACATAAAACAAGCCAGCACACCAACAGAGTATCACTGGATACATAAAACTCTCTTAAAGCTAGGCCTCAGGCCAAGCTGTAGATGGCCAACACAAAATGAACCCAGTGGTACTTTTGGAGGTTTGTTTTTGTTTTGTCATATAATGCTCTGTCTGGTCATTTCTCTGTGTCTCTGTTCCTCCCTCCACTGCCCCTGTAGATTCCTCCCTGTCTACTTCTCTTACTCCCCCATACCATTCAGCTCATTTGTTCTTATATGGCTTATAATTTTGTTATTGTGGGATTTCTATGGTTGCCAATATGTGTCTCAGTGTGCATGTATCCTCTTTGATTTTCTGCTCATTTGTTTTGTACTATCACCCCCTTTTTTATTTTTATCTTATTTTTAGATCCTTGTTTTCTGATGAGATAGAGAAAGGAAACATGTGGACTTATGTGGATGGGGAGGTAGGGAGAATATGTGAGGACACAGGGAGGGTGAAACATAATCAGAATATATTATATGAAAAATCTATTTTCACAAAAAAATAAAACAACAAAGGTCACCTCTCTTCCAGGTCTCTACTCCAGGAACACTCTCCTCCCCCATCCCCTTAACCACTTCTGCCTCACCCCTCTAGCATCCCCTTTCCTGGGGCATCAACTTTCACAGAACCAAGCACTTCCCCTCCCACTGATGCCAGACAAGGCTGTCCTCCACTACATATGTAGCAGGAGCCATTGAGGGTTCCTGTTAGTTGATACTGTTGTTCTTCCTATGGGGTTGCAATCCCATTAGTCCTTCTCCTAACTCTTCCATAGGGATCTCAGATCTCTATAATTGTTGGCTGTAAGTATCTGCATCTGTCTCAATCAGCTGCTGGTAAAACCTCTTAGAGGACAGCCTACAAGGCTCTGGTCTGCAAGCACATCTTGGCATCAGCAATAGTGTCAGGGTTTGGTGTCAGCTGATGGAATGGATTGCACAGTAGGGCGGTCTCTGGATGGCATTTCCTTCAGCCTCTGCTCCAATTTTGTCCCTGCATTTCCTTTAGACAAGGACAATTCTGGGTTAAAAAGCTTTAGATAGGTGGGTGGCCCCTTTCCCTCACTTGGGGTCCATGTCCGTCTACTGGAGGTGGTCTCTTCAGGTTGTATCTCCCTGCTATAGGGTATTTCAGCTAATGTCATCCCCACTGGATCCTGGGAGCCTCTCACATTCCTGGTGTCTGGGACTTTCTAGTTGTTCTACAAATTCCACCAACTCCACTGCTACTTCCTTCTATTCAATCTAATGGCCTTATCTCCTGTCTCTTCCCATACCTGGTCCTGACCCCCAACCTTTATTTCCTTCCCCACCCTTCTCCCACCAAGGCCCCTCCCTCGCTCTACCTTTGATGATTATTTTCTTCCCCCTTTTAACTGGATTTTTTGGCCTTCCTTCTTGTTAAGCTTCATATGGCTGTCAATTGTATCTTGGGTATTCTGAGGTTTTGGGCTAATAGCCACTCATCAGTGAGTACATACAATGTATGTCCTTTTAGGTCTGGATATTTTCTAGTTCCATCCTTTCAGGTCTGGATATTTTCTAGTTCCATTCATTTACATACAGACTTTCACAAGTAGTCATTTTAATTGCCAAGTAGTATTGCATTGTGTAAATGTGCCACATTTTCTATATCCATTTTGATGTTGAGCAACATCTGGGTTTTTTCAACTTCTGGCTATTATAAATAAGGCTGCTATGAACATAGCCAAACACATGTCCTTGTTGGAGCACTTTTTGAGTATATGCTCAGTCATGGTATAGCTGAGTCTTCAGGTAGAACTATTTCCAATTTTCTGGGGAACTGCCAAGGTGGTTGTACCAGCTTGCAATCCCACCAGCAATGGAGGAGTGATCTTCTTTTTCCACGTTCTCACCAGCATCTGCTATTGCCTGAGGTTTTTTTGTTGTTGTTGGGTTTTTTTTTGGGGGGGTTTTTTTGTTTGTTTGATTTTTTGTTTTTTTTGGGTTTTTTTTTGTTGTTGTTGTTGTTTTTTTTTTTTTTTTATCTTAGCCATTCTGATTTGTATTACATGGAATCTCAAGGTCATTTTGATTTGCATTTCTCTGATGATTAAGGACATTGAACATTTCTTTAAGGTACTGCTCAGCCATTCAAGATTCCTCAGTTGAAAGTTCTTTATTAAGTTCTGTACCCCATTTTTAATTGTTTTTTTTGTTTGTTTGTTTGTTTTCTGGAGTCTAACATTTTGAGTTCTTTGTACATTTTGGATATTAGACCTCTATCACATATATGGTTGGCAAATATTTTTCCCAATCTGTAGGTTGCGGTTCTGTCCTATTGACAGTGTCCTTTGCATTGCAGAAGCTTTTCAGCTTCATGGGGTGCCATTTGTTCATTGTTGATCTTAGATATTGAGCCATTCGTGTTCTCTTTAGAAAAAATTCCCCTGTGCCTATGTTCAAGGTTCTGTCCCACTTTTTTTAGATTCAGGATATCTGGTTTTATGTGTAGGTCTTTGATCTACTTGATTTTTCTTGGCTGTGGATACTCTCATTGTGTTGAAGTTTTCCTTTTAGCATCCTCTGTAGGGCTGGATTGGTAGACAGAAATTGTTTAAATTTTGTTTTGTCATGGAATATCTTAGTTTTTCTATCTCTGAGTCTGAGAGTTTTTCTGGGTATAGTATTCTGGGCTGGCATTTGTGTTCTATTAGGATCAGCATATCTATCCAAGATCTTCTGGCTTTTAGATTCTCAATTGAGAATTCTGGTATAATTCTGTTAGGACTTCCTTAATATGTTACTTAGCCTTTTTCTTTACTGTTTTTAATATTTTTTCTTTGCTCTGTGTATTTAGTGTTTCGACTGTTATGTGACTGTAGGAAAATGTTTTCTGGTCCAATGTACTTGCTAGACTATGGGCTTCTTGTACATTTATGACCATCTCTTGCTGTAGGTTAGAGAAGTTTAATTCTATGATTTTTTGAAGATGTTTTCTGGCCTTTGCACTGGCAATATTCTCTTCTATTCCTATTTGTCTTAAGTTTGGTCTTTTCATTGTGTCTTGAATTTCCTGGATGTTTTGGGTTAGGAGCTTTTTGCACTCTGTATTTTCGTTTCTTTTCTTCTTTTTTTTTTTCTTTTTTTTTTTTTTTGATATTTTTTAATTAGGTACTTTCTTCATTCACATCTCCAGTGCTATTCCAAAAGTTCCCCCGACTCCTCCTCCACTGCCCCCCCACCAACCCACTCCAACTTCCTGGCCCTGGTGTTCCCCTGCACTGAGGCATATAAAGTCTGCAGGATCAATGGACCTCTCTTTCCACTGATGGCCGACCAGGCCATCCTCTGATACATATGCAGCTAGAGACATGAGCTCGGGGGGCACTGGCTAGTTCATATTGTTGTTCCACCCATAGGGTTGCAGATCCCCTCAGCTCCTAGGGTACTCTCTCTAGCTCCTCCATTGGGGGCCCTGTGATCCATCCAATATCTGACTGTGAGCATCCACTTCTGTGCTTGCCAGGCCCCGGCATAGTCTAACAAGAGGCAGCTATATCAGGGTCCTTTCAGCAAAATCTTGCTAGTGTATGCAATGAAGTCAAAGTTTAGAGACTGATTACAGGATGGATCCCCAGATATGGCAGTCTCTAGACGGTCCACCCCTTCGTCTCAGCTCTAAACTTCTTCTCTGCAACTCCCTCCATGGGCGTTCAGCTCCCAATTCTAAGAAGGGGCAAAGCATTCACAACCTGGTCTTCATTCCTCCTGAGTCTCATGTGTTTCACAAATTGTATCCTATATCTTGGGAATTCTAAGTTTCTGGGCTAATATCCACTTATCAGTGAGTACATATCATGTGAGTTCTTTTGTGATTGGGTTGCCTCACTAAGGATGATGCCCTAAAGGTCCATCCAATTGCCTAGGAATATCATAAATTCATTCATTTTAATAGCTGAGTACTATTCCATTGTGTAAATGTACCACATTTTCTGTATCCATTCCTCTGTTGAGGGGCATCTGGGTTCTTTCCAGCTTCTGACAATTATAAATAAGGCTGCTATGAACATAGTGGAACATGTGTCCTTCTTACTGGTTGGAAAATCTTCTGGATATATGCCCAGGAGCGGTATTGCAGGATTCTCCAGTACTACTATGTCCAATTTTCTGAGGAACCACCAGATTGACTTCCAGAGTGGTTGTACAAGCTTGCAATCCCACCAGCATCGGAGAAGTATTCCTCTTTTTCCACATCCTCGCCAGCATCTGCTGTCACCTGAATTTTTGATCTGAGTCATTCTGACTGGTGTGAGGTAGAATCTCAGGGTTGTTTTGATTTGCATTTCCCTGATGATTAAGGATGCTGAACACTTTTTTCATGTGCTTCTCAGCCATTTGGTATTCCTCGGGTGAGAATTCTTTGTTTAGCTCTGAGCCCCATATTTTAATGGGGTTATTTGTTTTTCTGGAGTCCACCTTCTTGAGATCTTTATATATATTCGATATTAGTCCCCTATCTGATTTAGGATAGGTAAAGATCCTTTCCCAATCTGTTGGTGGCCTTTTTGTCTTATTGAATGTTTCTTTTACCTTACAGAAACTTTGCAATTTTCTGAGGTTCCATTTGTTGATTTTCGATCTTACAGCACAAGCCATTGCAATTCTATTCAGGATTTTTTCCCCTGTGCCCATATCTTCGAAGCTTTTCCCCACTTTCTCCTCTATAAGTTTCACTGTCTCTGGTTTTATGTGGAGTTCCTTTATCCACTTATATTTAACCTTAGTACATGGAGATAGGAATTGATCAATTCACATTCTTCTACATAACAACGAGTTGTGCCAGGACCAATTGTTGAAAATGCTGTCTTTCTTCCACTGGATGGTTTTAGCTCCCTTGTCGAAGATCAAGTGACCATAGGTGTGTGGGTTCATTTCTGGGTCTTCAATTCTATTCCATTGGTCTACTTGTCTGTCTCTATACCGGTACCATGCAGTTTTTATCACAATTGCTCTGTAGTAAAGATTTAGGTCAGGCATGGTGATTCCACCAGAGGTTCTTTTATCCTTGAGAAGAGTTTTTGCTATCCTAGGTTTTTTATTATTCCAAATGAATTTGGAGATTGTCCTTTCCAATTCGTTTAAGAATTGAGTTGGAATTTTGATGGGGATTGCAATGAATCTGTAGATTGCTTTTGGCAAGATAGCCATTTTTACTATATTGATCCTGCCAATCCATGAGCATGGGAGATCTTTCCATCTTCTGAGATCTTCCTTAATTTCTTTCTTCAGAGATTTGAAGTTTTTATCATACAGATCTTTCACTTCCTTAGTTAGAGTCACGCCAAGATATTTTATATTATTTGTGACTATTGAGAAGGGTGTTGTTTCCCTAATTTCTTTCTCAGCCTGTTTATCCTTTGTGTACAGAAAGGCCATTGACTTGTTTGAGTTAATTTTATATCCAGCTACTTCACTGAAGCAGTTTATCAGGTTTAGGAGTTCTCTGGTGGAATATTTAGGGACACTTATATATACTATCATATCATCTTCAAATACTGATATTTTGATTTCTTGCTTTCCAGTTTGTATCCCCTTGATCTCCTTTTGTTGTCTAACTGCTCTGGCTAGGAATTCAACTACTATGTTGAATGGGTAGCCTTGTCTAGTCCCTGATTTTAGTGAGAATGCTTCCAGTTTTTCACCATTTACTATGATGTTGGCTAATGGTTTGCTGTAGATTGCTTTTATCATTTTTAGGTATGGGCCTTGAATTCCTGATTTTTCCAAAACTTTTATCATGAATGAGTGTTGGATTTTGTCAAATCGTATCTCCACATCTAAGGAGATGATCATGTGGTTTTTGTCTTTGACTTTGTTTATATAGTGGATTACATTGATGGATTTCCATATATTAAACCATCCCTGCATCCCTGGAATTAAACCTACTTGGTCAGGATAGATGATTGTTTTGATGTGTTCTTGGATTCAGTTAGTGAGAATTTTATTGAGGATTTTTACATCGATATTCATAAGGGAAATTGGTCTGAAGTTCTCTATCTTTTTTGGGTCTTGTGGGAAGCCATTCTGTACTCCCTGGCCAGCTGGACGGAAATCTGTGCCAGGCAGTAAACAAGCCCATATTTGGTGGATGGCTCACCCTTAATTCCTGATTGGCTGAGCAAGCCTGCCTGGTGAGGTGATGTGACCTGTGGTGATTGGTTGAGGCGTGGTTGTGGCTTGAGTGCATAAAAACTCTTGTATCCCGAGGCTCAGGGATTTGAAGAGAGAAGCTGCCTGAGTAAACTGCTTTAAGAAGAACTGGTGGTTGAGTTTTCCTTGCTGGTCGAGTTGGACACAACAGGGTCTTTCTGTGGTTTTGGTAACAGAGTAATTGTGGCTTCATAGAATGAATTCGGTAGAGTACCTTTTGCTTCTATTTTGTGGAATAGTTTGTGCAGAACTGGAATTAGATCTTACATTTGCCTTTCTCCCTCTGATAATCTCTAGAGTTAGTTGTTATATTTTCTTCTGGTTAGAGCTTGTTCCTCCCATGATTCTGTTAGCCTCTATCAGCAGACCTGGGAGACAAGCTCTCTCCTGAGTTTCAGTGGTCAGTGCACTCTCTGCTGGCAAGCTATCCTTTTGCAGGGAAGGTGCACAGATATCTGGAATTTGGACCTGCCTCCTGGCAGAAGATGAAGGCCTGGAACAAGGCCTGTCCCAGAAGCTGTTAGCTTCTGTAGTCCACACTCTCACCTGTGCATACTTGTCTCGAAGGGATCTGGGAACCAAGATGGCTTCCCCAGGTGCTCCAGCAAACCCTTCCAGCTGGGCAGGACACCTGTCCTCTGGCAGGGAAGGTGCCCAGATGTCTGGAGCCCAAAAGGGGTCT
This sequence comes from Mus musculus, assembly GCF_000001635.26. NCBI lineage: Eukaryota > Metazoa > Chordata > Mammalia > Rodentia > Muridae > Mus > Mus musculus. The sequence continues at coordinate 132,382,643 of NC_000086.7, forward strand.
ACCTCTGAAGCTGTCCTCTAGGGACCTTGTGGGTGTCCTCGGACTCATCGCCCAGGTGACTCAGTACTGGTGCAGACCAGAAGGGACTTGTGACCCTGGTCAGGCCGGGTTTACTGCTTCCCTAATGCTGTCTCAGGTCCCATGAGATTTAAATGGAACAGAAGATGTGTTCCACTCATAGGTGGTCCTAAGATTGTGTGGAGAGTCCTCTAGGGACCTTGGGGGGGGGGTGTCTGCTGACTCTACACCCAAGGTACTTCCCTAATGCTGTCTCAGGTCCCGTGTGATTTGAATGGAACAGAAGTTGTGTTCCACTCATAGGTGGTCCTAAGATTGTGTGGAGAGTCCTCTAGTGACCTTGTGGAGGGGTGTCTGCCAACTCCGCGCCCAAGGTGACCCGGTGATGGTGTCAACCCGAAGGGACTTGTGACCCTGGTCAGGCCATTTTTTTGCTTCCCTTATGCGGGTTCCATGTGATTGGAATGGAACAGAAGATGTGTTCCACTCAAAGGTGGTCCTAAGATCTCGTGGAGAGTCCTCTCGGGACCTTGGGGGTATCTGCAGACATCCTTGCTCAAGGTGACCTAGTGCTTGAATTCTGTATTTTCTTTGATTGTTTTGATAATGTGTTCTATGGTTTCTTCTATGCCTGAGATTCTCTCTTATATCTTTTGTTGATGATGCTTGCATCTGTAACTTGTGTTCTCTTTCATATGTTTTTTCCATCTCTAGGGTTGCCTCTGTTTGTGATTTCTTTATTATTTCTACTCCCATTTTTAGGTCTTGGACCACTTTGTTCAATTCCTTCACCTGTTTGGTTTTGATTTCCTGAATTTTTTTTAAGGGATTTATGTGCTTCCTCTTTGAGGGCTTCTACCTATTTCCCTGTGTTCTCCTGTATTTCTTTAAGGGAGTTATATATGTCGTCCTTAATGTCCTCTATCACCTTCATGAGATAGGACTTTAGGTCAGAATCTTGCTTTTCAGGTATGTTAAGGGTATCCAGATCTTGGTGTAGTGGGGGAACTGGGTTCTGATGGTGTTAAGTGGCATTGGTTTCTGTTGCTTATGTTCTTGGGCTTGTCTCTTGCCATTTGATTTTCTCAGGTTTTAACTGGCCTTGTGGTCTCTGACTGCATCCTGTCCCTTATGTGAGCCTGTTAGCTAGGTTTGTGATTGACCTTCTGGCAGTCAATCTGTCTCTGGGTATGAGAGGGGTTCTGGAGTGCAAGCTTTGCCTGATGTGAACACATTTTATTAAAAATATAATGATAGATTCAAGTATATAATCCTAAATGAGAGGAAGTAGAGGTAAAGTGAAATAATTATTGATCTAAAATAATATAGTACAAGTTAAGATAAAATACTCATGTACTACTAATACAAACAAATCAAATTCCACTTGATAAGTCTTTATAGGAAGAAAAGCAAAATCAACCAACCAGACTATCCAGATCTCCCAGGGACTAAACCACCAACCAAAGAGTACACATATAGCAATCAATGGCTCCAGCCTCATATGTAACACAGGATAGCCTTGTTGGGCATCAATGGGAAGAAGGTCCTTGGTCCTGTGGAGGCTCAATGCATCAGTGTAGGTAATGCCAGGATGGGGAAGCAGGAGTGTGTGGGTTGGTGAGCAGGGAGAGGGGGGATGGAATGTGAGGTTTAGGAGAGGAAACCAGGAAAGGGTATAACATTTGAAATATAAATAAAGAAAACATCTAATAAAATTCAAAATAAATAGATAAATGAAGTCAATAAATAAAAGGGAAAAAAATCTAAATCCTGAGGCTAGAGAGATAGTTCTGTTGTTAGGAGCACGTGAGGCTTTTCTTGAATACCTGAATCTGATTCTAAGTACTCATATAGTATAACTCCCAACCATTTATAACTCTAACTGTAGGAGATCAGAGGCCAGAGAGCCTCCGTAGATACACCTGTACATACATGGTGCACATAAGCTCAGCAGGCACACACATACACATGTATTTCTAAAACATAATTTTAAAATCTGTTTAAAAGCCCAAATTCCATAATGGAAAAAATAAACTAACTTGAATTTGTCCCTCCAAAGGAGGAACTTAAATATGAGATGGCTCTCATGGTAATTTTTTTCTCATTAAGTACTAAAATGGTTTTTCGTGCATTTATCTATTCTAACCAAATGGTTTCTTCCTAGTTGTAAAACTAAGTAAAGCCACCAAAAAAATTGCTGAGTGATATTTTCTACAAGGCTAAATACTCCATTCCCATCTCTTTTTGCTTTTCCTACAAAACACGCCAGTGCCCCAGTTTTTGCAATACTGTTGAGAAATCTTAATATTTTTTCTCAATATCATGTTGCTTCTTGGATATGATTTGATGGTGGTCTTGATGTTTACATTTATGGACAACAAGGATTCCAATATGAGAATGACATGTGCAAGATATTAATTTGTCATATATAAATTCATAAGATTAGTGTATCACTTCTCTATGAAACTCATATGTAAGTTTCAAGATGTTTATCATGTAGCCCACATTATCCTTTTTCCAACTAATGTGTTATGTTCGAGCAAATTGTATTAATACTCATGAGTCTTAAAATACTTTTATTTGAAATTACCCAAGCATATGTTTGTGTCTGCATTTTGATTTGAAGGTCACACCTAAGGGTCTTGCAGCTATTTTTTTAGTTTTAATACCTATTAGGGTACTCTGAAAACCAAAAGTGCTCAATAAAAAGAGTTATGTAAACAAATCCCACTTCAGTTTCAGGTTCCATTCTACAACACCTGCCAGTAGAACTGTATGATATTCAGATTGCCTGAAGAAAGTGTTTCCATGGAGTATAAAAAGCAATGGATTTACCACATTAATTTGTAAACCTGCTTATAATTTTGACCTAAAATCAGTAAGTTAATAGGAAAGAGGCTGATGTTATCTCAGTCACAGGGTAAGTAGTAAATCAAAATGGAAGAATTAACTTCAAAGACCAAACAGAAATTGGAGAGTTAAAAACAAGAATAACCTGAATATTGTCCCATACTCATTAAGTCCATGCAAATGTTATCTTAATCTTTGTAACAAAATGGCAAATGCAAAATTGATTCTTTACTCAAACAGTATCATAAAGTCTTTGAGGTGTATGCATGCTATAAACTATAAAATGTCAGGGGAAAAAAAGGTAAAACAAAGCCTTTTGTCATTTTCTTTTCCTGAATGGCAAGTTGTACATGCTTCTTTCACACACAATATCCATTTCTTGAAACAGACAAAGTGCTCCTTGAGTTCTCTGTGATTTGTTTTTTTCTGAACTGTTCTGAGAATCTCTGATCTTTCCCTTGCAAAGCTAGCTGACAGAATGAAGCCTTGTTTTCTGACTCAAAACATTCCAAATAGCGTTCTGAATTGCAGATCTATAATATAACTGAGAAGTCTAAGTGAACCCTCAACTTTCTACTTGAATTAACAGAAGCTTGATTTATCACAGTGACATGCACAAATAATGTAAGAATAATAGAAAATGGCACAATTAAAAGATGAGTCAGTCTGCCATTGGGGAGGGGAATTTGAAGAGACTTGTGTTGCCTTCTACTTGGATTCTGGAACTCTCTAAAGTATAAAGAGAAACCCTGATGTTACAACTATCATGTCTTTGAAACTATGAGTGAATTTTATATAGATGCTGGCAGAGCTGCAGCTGTTAGTGCATCCTAGCCAACCTAGTAGAGAAGCCAGGAGAGCACAAAACTCGAAATTTGCACACTCTCTCCTCCAGCCTGACCATCTGTGTATGGACACAGAGCATGAAAGTTGTGCAGCTGTGCTGATAATGCCCTATTATAAAAAGGAATCATTCATCATCAGATATAATTCATTCCCCTGTCTTCAGTGGCTATAGGACAATACTGAGGGAGAGGTAAGGGGTTGGGTTTGAGACACCATGGAGAAGATTCATTACATGCTTTTTCCACAAATATTTTGAACTCGTGATATAACAAGGTTTCTGCTTGGAGGGAGTCTTCTATAAAATCTACCTGCATTGATTCAATTATCAGTTTGCAGATGGTAAGCACATGCTCTTTTGCAAATGTTGTATGTCTGTAATGTGAAAGCCTTCTTAGAGTCTCGAAAGGAGCAGTAATAACCTGCCTAGTTTTTCAAAATCTTTTTTCCCCAAAAAATACAACATCCACTTTGGTTCAAAAATTTTATAGGAAACAAAGAGGGTATAATTTACATATGTAATTTGTAAATGCTCATACATTTGCACACACACATACTTAACGTTGGGAGTAGTAAAGTTAAAACAGATTCCTATTCAAACCAGACCACTAAACACAAAACTTTACTTGTGAGAACAAAGTAAATTTTCTTTGTACAGGGACCTTTTGTAGTTTGGGTTTCTTTTTCCTATAGTATCTGATGGTGATGTTCTTCCTTCCACTCTTCCAACAGTGTATCCTTTACCTCAGTCTAAAATTGAATTTTCTATTGAGCTGAAGATGACCTTGAATTTCATTTACCTCAATTTACAGAGTATTAAGAGTACAAGCATTTTATGCCCCAGTACAGGGGAACGCCAGGGCCAAGAAGTGGGCAGGGGAGCAGGGCAGGGGGGGAGGGTATAGGGAACTTTCGGGATGGCATTTGAAATGTAAATGACGAAAATATCTAATAATAATAAAAAAAAAACTATTACCTACCTCTCAGGAAAGTGGGCAGAGGTAAAGGAGGTCTTGGTTTTCTGCAGTATCTCACTGGGGGGGGGGGCTCAGAGGGGAGGGTGTAGATTGCCCTCTGACAGCAAGTATCAATTAGCACAGCCCTTTAAGGAGGCCAATCTATCACCATCTGAAAGGTGTCCTATGAATTGCGCAAATAAAACAGTACCCCCCCCCAAAAAAAAGAGTACAAGCATTGGCCATCATGTATATACACACATACACACACACACACACACACACACACACACACACACACACACAACCTGTATAGCTAAAAATTGTTACACTGATATAACTCCAGGCAATTCTCTAACTGCAGACATGTCTCATTTATATTAAACCACTAATGGAGTCAGGCTAAACATGGAGTTTCAGTTTATAAAAGGAGATTGCTTCATAGAAAAATCATGTTACCTGTCCTTGTGGTTTCCAGGACATTTCTAACAGACATAATTTGTGTTTTGTTTTTAATTTTCTCTAAATTTTGTGTAGGGAGTCTGAAAACAACCACAGTAAATGCCAGGTACAAGGATATTTTATTTCAAAATCAAGTTTGATATATGTTTGAATTCTGAGCCTCCTTATTTCCAACAAATTCCATTTATATATCAAGCAAATTCAGAATAAATATGATCCTAAAAGAACCCTCATAAGTAAAGGAAACAGAAATGTTTGCAGCTGTGTAAGGGGTGAAAATCCCTTTAAAATAACACACAAATTAGCCTACCTATTACAAAATATGTGAAATTCGATTATCTGTTCTTCTCCTAGGTCTATATTTTCCTGCTACATATCTGCAGATGTCATTTCATGCATAGCCTCAACCTTATGATATGGTACATTAAACTCTGTATGTGAAACTAAATCAGATCCCTTGGCACAAAAATGATACGTGCAATTAATACCTAACTTTCTGTGCTATAGCTAATGTGCAATATCTTACAATTTTTGTTGTTAGCTCCTTATGGTTCAACAAAAGAAAATGTATTCTTTTATTATCCCATTTAGATTGTGTTTCTTTTTGCAATGGTACTATCAATATGAAAAATTAAGTTTGCTGATTTTAGTCTGACAAGCCTTTCTAAGTTCTGTACTCAATATATTTTGAACTTTAATATCATTCCAGTTGAAAGAAAAATATCTGTTAGTAATTTCTTCCCATGTTTGATGTTTGTATTATAAAGTCTACTTGCAATGTATTTTGAAAACTGAAATGTGGAAAAGATATAAGCCCAAAACAGCAGACAAGGATTAAAGTTTTATCATTTTTTTTCTTTTTTTCCTTTCCTTCCTTCCTTCCTTCCTTCCTTCCTTCCTTCCTTTCTTTCTTTCTTTCTTTCTTTCTTTCTTTCTTTCTTTCTTTCTTTCTTTTTTTAGTACATAATACAAGATCCATCTTGTTAAAGAGTTAAATATACAGCAGAATTCTGATAACTATAAGACCAAGGTTGTACTGAAGATCTGTAAAACTTTCTCATCCGGAATGCCAAATACTCTATACCATATAATGGTGACACTATCTCTCCTCCTAGACCATGACTAATGTCACACAATTTTCTATTTACCTACAAAGCCTATGAACATTTTTCTGTAAATGGCTTTTATTACTTTCAATGATTTATGTAAGGTTAATCCCTGTTGTAACACACAGTGTTATATAGAGTATTGATACATATTCTTTACCTATTAATGTACTGATGGGTCTTTGTACTATTTCTATATCTTAGCTATTGCGAGTAGTATTGGATATGTGAACACAGGGGTTCACATATCCTTATAACATGCTAATTTCAACTTTTTAAACAAAGGTACCACCCAAAGGTAAGATTGCTAAATCATATGGTAATTCTATTTTTGACTTTCTGAGGAAACTCCATGTTCTTTGCTGTAGAGGCTGAACTTGACTGCAAACGAGGTTTCCAATTTCTCTACCTCTACACCAAATTGCATTTTCTGCATTTATTTAAATATCCACCTTCCCCTCAATAAGCATACTATCAGTGTGAGGTGATATCACACTGTGGTTTTAATTTGCATAACATTAATAATTAGTAATCTGGAGTATACTTTCATATAGCTGCAGGCCGCTTTTATATATCCTGTGGAAAAAAAAGTGATTATTTTTCCTTTTACTTTTGGAAAGGTAAGGAAATTTATTTATTACATTGTAGAACTGTATATTTCCATTCGGTTGTATTATTAATGTATTTTATATTTAGTAGCTAGGAAATTTACAGCATATGTATTTATATTAAAGATATTTTATGAATAAATCCTTTAAGCATTATAAGTATTAATTATAGAATATATTCTTTTCCCCTTAATTTATTTATTCACTTTATATCCCAATAGATGTGCCCCTCCTCCCAGTCTCTGCCTGCCACTGTCCCTCCCCATCCACCCTTCCCCTTTGCCACTGAGAGGGTGGAAGCCCCAATATATATCCCCCCACCTTGGTACATCAAGTCTCTGCAGGGCTAGGCATATCCTCTACTAGTGAGGCCAGACAAGGCAGTCCAGTTAGGGGAATTGGAGCCATAAAAAAGGAGCAGCTTTCTAGACAGCCCCAGCTTTGATTGTTGGAGGAACCACACAGACTGAACTGCACATGAGCTAATGTGCGACAAAAAAATGGAGTCCTGCTCTGCTTGGGGCTAGGGCCACTGGGTGAGGTGGGATGCTGGAAGTCTGACTGTACCATGGACCTGATAGAAACGCTGGGCAGGCATTGGACTGTGAGAAGTCATGGGATCCTGCTCCGGGGGTGAGGAAAGTCCACGGTCTGGGGTCCTCGCCAAACTGCTTGAGTTGAGCTCAGCTCTCAGGAACAACAGATCTTACTGGGCACCACAAAGAACTGGTTCTGGAGTCCCTGGGATGCATGGAGGCCAGTGATGTCAGGTTCTCACTGTCCTTGCTGTATGTCACAGAAGAGCTGAGAACAAATTGGGGACTCTGGCCTGGGGACGGAAGGGAAAGGGATATGAGGAGAGCTCTGGCAGGTTACTGCTGGGAAGAGAGAGAGAGAGTCTGGCTAGCTCAAGCAGTTTGCTTGATGGGCAGGTAGGTTTGGCTGGCAGCTGTGGCTGGAGTTCAGGGAGGCCTTCTTGCGGAAGGTTAGACATGCTGACTCTTTAGAAGGAAACCTTATCCATTGCCTCACCAGGCACGCTCCAATGAGAAAAGACAGTCCATGGTTTTAAGACATTTATTGTAGAAAGGCAGAGGGAGGGAGAAGTGTAGAGAAATAGGGACAGGCCATGGCCACGTGGAGAGAGGGAGGAAGGGAGTGGGGAGAGGGGGAGCAAGAGGGTAAGAGAGAAGCAAGAGGCTAAGAGAAGCAAGAGGCTAAGAGAGGCAAGAGTGTGTGTGTGTGTGGGGGGGGGGTCAAGCATCTCCTTTTATAGTTTGCTAGGCTACATTGCAGTTGCCATATAACTGTAACTCTGGGGAAGAACATACCTGTCTGTTGCCAGGTAACTGTGGGGGTGGAGTCTAGACAGTCTAAGTGACTGATGGCCACAGAATTATGGAGCTGGGGGCCTCTTGTCAGGATCCTAGTGCCTGAGAGCATGGCAAACAAGCCTTCTGTCCCTTTTTCCAGGGCCTAGGTCCAACCTGTTTATGTTCTTCCATTGGTGGTTCAGTGATTGAGGTAGATTGACTCTATTGCTCTTCCTGTGGAGTTCCTATCCCCTTCATGGCCTTCAATTGCCCCCTCCCTCAACTCTTCCATAGGACTTCTGAAGCTCCCTTCAATGCTTGACTGAGGGCCTCTGCATCTGTTTCAGTCAACTGTTCTGTGTAGCCTCTCAGGAAATAGTTATGCTAGGCTCCTGTCTTTTAGCATAACAAAGTATCATTAATAGTGACAGGCATTGCTGCTTGCCCATGGGATGGGTCTCAGGTTGGTCCAGTTATTGGTTGGCCATTCCCTCAGTCTCTGCTCCATCTTTGTACCTGAATTTCTTATAGATAGTCAAAAACTTTCTGGATGGATTGGTGTCCTTATCCCTCCACTGGAGTCGTCTGGATAGAGGAGGTGGCCACTTCAGGTTTCATATAACCACTGCTAGGATATCTTCTTTTACCTTGCTATATAAAGTCTGATGTATCTGATAGAAATATATCTATTCTGATCTTTTTTTTAGTTTTCCTTTACCTACTATATTACTTAATCAATCTCCAAATTTATATGTGAAATGAGTTATTGAAGAAAGCATTTTCAAGGATTTTTTTTTGAAATTTGTATATACAGTTAATTTATGAGCATGTACCCAAAGAAGCCAAAGAAACACATGGTGTGCCCTAGAACTGAAGTTAGAGACAGTAGTGAACCACTATTTTGTGCTAGGAACCAAACAGGTCATTTTAAAGAGCAGCCAGTACTCTTAATGACTGAGACATCTCTCCAGCCCAATGGTTTTTGTTCTTGTTGTTCCTGTTTTGCTTGTGATTGATTGAATTATTCATTTCACTTAAAATCATAAATAGATGTCATCAAAACTAGTGCCATTTTATTAATTAGTTGCTTTTTTTTCAAGCTTTCTTTTTCTCTGTGATTTCTCTTTTATTTTCTTGTTTATGGTTAGATTTATCTCTAGTATCATCTTATGATTCCTCACTTTTTAAATGTTTTCTCTATCTGCTATAGTTTTCTTTTGTTTGCCACTAAACTTTTAGATAATATTTTACATTTACAGTAAACAATTTTAAGGTAATAATTTTATAGTATTAATTACTCATTAAGTTTGCTGAGGTCAGACTTTATACTTTCCCGTAGTCTATATTCATTAAAAATCATTATTGTCATATTTTAATTCTTCGTGTAGTAATATTTATAATATTAACAGATTTACATCCCATTCTACTAATATTACAATGTTCTTAATTAGACTATGTGCTTTTGCCTTGGAGTTATGTATTTGCATTTATTTGAATGCTACTAACTATTATTCCCTTTTTCTTTAATTTGAAGAACATTCTATAACTTCCTACAATTATAGGTCTAATGATGATGAACTCGTTCAGCTTTTGTTTATTTTCATCTTTCTTTTCTTTACATTATAAAGGACAGCACGCTAACATAGTGACTCACCACTGTGTCAGAGTATACCAGAGAATTGCCTTGAATTCCGTGCAAGCCTCAGATCCATAGTGAGTGCCAAGACAGGTTGGGTACAGACTGAAACCATGTCTCAAAAACATTAAATGATATTAAAGATAACAATAACAGCAATATTAAAGAAATTTTTTTTCTGAGAAATGTATCATGGGTTAGAGATAGGTGTGTATGTGTGTGTGTGTGTGTGTGTGTGTGTGTGTGTTTGCATATGTGCATGCTCATTTCTTCTATCTTTTAGTTGGTACCTTCTAAACTTATAAAACTCACATAGAATGATGTTTCTTCATTTTGTAATATATTTTGAATCTTATTTTCATTTCTATGACTTTCTGTTGACAATTTCATTTTTAAGATTCTAGATAGATTTATTCACTTTTTAAGACCTGTATCCTCTTTCATCTGGACAATTATACCATTCACAACACTTGGAAAACTTTCTGATACTTCTTCTTTAAATAAGCTTTCTGCATCATTTTCTTTATCTTTCCTCTGGTTAACTTCTATAATTCAGTTTCCTCGTAGTCCCCTACAAATTCTGTAAGCCCTGTCTGTTTTGCTGCTGACTACATGTGTTTTCAAACAATATGTCTTTGATTTGCAATTCTGCTAAGTCACTTAGCCTGCAGATGCATTTTAGTGCTTTTTGTTGTTGTTGTTGTTGTTCACTTAATTCAGTTTCTCCCTCATCATCACTGGATACTTTGAAATGAGCCCGAGTGCACAGAATGTCAGCATAAGTGTGAATATATACATGTGTACTGAGTTTAGATTATAACTTACTGTAGTGGGTTAGATGGTTTGGCAATCAAGGAAATGGATTAATAACCAAAAAAAAAAAAAAAAAATTAGAGTGTACCTAACAGTGAAGACCAATGGTGACCACATGTTTGTTTTTATTGTTGAATGTCTGATATTTTTAGTCATTACCTTTCTTTTGTGTTCCTGGCTATCTCATGGCATGGCAAGTTTGCTGATTTTACGAGCAGTTTCATCATCTTTGTCACAACTATTTTAATGGTAGTGTTTAATTTATGTTTCCATTTTTGTACCAGTTTCAGAAGATTTTTAAATTTATTTTTTGGGTTATATTCTGCTATTTCTCCTTGTGTGTATTAAGTTTGTGCTAAGATTCCCAAATTTAAAAAAAAAAAAACAAAACAAAAAACAAAAAAAAAAACTGGAAACTAAAAATTTACAAAACTGATATCATATTTTTTTTCATTCATTTTGAACAGGAATTGAACATTTTATCTTTGTAGAAATTATTGAAGGTCTCTGAAGTCGTTTCTAGTAGAAAGTTATTGTTTCTTAGATACTGCATTACAATTATCAATTTACAAATTTTCTTTCATTTTTGGAAGCTCTGGGTTTCTTGCTCCCTCTATCATCTACATAGTACTGCTGACACTTCAGTGCCCACATCATCCTCATGACTGGAGACATAATTGAACTATAATGTCAAAAATAAAAATAAAATGTCAGAACAACATAATGACACTATTCCAAAATTTACACCTATGTAGATGACATTCAAGTATCAATCTTTTGAGGGCTGGAATTTCTTCATGGATTCCCTAAGATACCTATCTGTATAACTGCAAACATTAATGATATTTTAGCATATATATATCATGTGGAGGTTTCTACCCTGCCTTAAATCATTTAGTTCCCAGAAAAAGAAACAAAACATTTATCTTTATGATAAGCCTTTAATGCACTAGAGCTGGATAGATATCTAGCCTCTAAGCTAATAGAATCTACTTATCTATCAATAACCCCAAGTTATAACTTCCCATGTTCCATCTGGGCTGCTCTAAATTCTGAGTGGACAGTTTTCATGGGCAAGTTTTCATAACTCACTCACTCCATGGTACCTTCTTTCTCCACTTTCGTCTCTTCCCCTTCTCGTAGCCCTTCCTCAGACCCCAAGCCTGGTAACCTAAACACTAGCTAGCTCTCTTCCTCTCAGGTATAGGCAGTAGGCATTTTTATTTAACCAGTAGTTTTTAATTAAGGAGCAAGGTTTCATAGCATCATTTGATGCAAGTGAAGTTGTCCTTGTCCCTGGGGAAACAAGACCATGGGGGACAATATTTAGCATTATGATACATAACAACAAACCAGGTCTCAACACATCATTGTTTGTCTTGTTCCAGCATCACTTCTCAACTTTCTTTCACTGTCTCTGGTTTGATGTTTCTTACACTAGAGTTCCATGTTGTGAATGAGAACTGACAAAACAACAATTAATATGGCAATTTTCAACTATTTCTCCATTTTGACGACTGTGTTACCCATGACTTCGAACTGAAAACCCATGTCCTTTGAATTGAAAACCAGTGTTTTCAATTTTTGAGACTTTGATATTTTTACAGTACATGATCCAAATTGATTACAGTTATGTATTCCTTATACAAGCTTTTAGATAATAGGTTTTTAACATAATTACTTCCTAAATGATCACCACCCTTCTGTCCGTTATGTATATCCCTCAAATAAGTGGGCATCTGACACCTACCTTATGATTGTAGATTTATCCTTTCAAAATTCAGATTTTTGTCATGTTAATTGATTTTTCAAAGTGGTAGCAGATGTAATTTATCACATTGGATAAGAAGATACAAATCATTTAGTTCTTCAATCTATACTGTATAAATACAACTTTAGACCAAGTCAACAAAGATTTTTAATATGATTGCCTTGAAGTTGTTTCTAAGTATATAACTGGTCCCATTAAGAAATAAGAAGTCTTATTAATTATAATGACAATTCAAATAAATAGTTTCACTTTAACAATATTTCTTCAACTCTGGAAATATGTGTTAAAATATCTAATTAATGATCATGCCTATTGTTACTACAGATATCAAAACAATTCATTTCTTGTTGATTTACCCAAGCTATGAGAAATATTGTATTTTCATTTTTGAAGTAAATCAACAAAATATGCTCACTTTATAGATGAATATTAAGAACTTATGTGGATTGTAATATTGCCAATAAATTACATTGCTATTCTTTGTCATAACAGTACAGGAAAACAGCCATTATGGAAGATTTTTGAGTTATCTAAATGATTAGCAATTACCTTTCAGCTATTTTTACTGAAAACAGAAAACATGATGAATTTTTATCAAGCCCTTAAGCCCAACACTTTTTGATCAAAAAAAAAAAACTTGACCTAAAATGAAGATTTTTTTCATTTTTATCTTTATTTCTGATAATTAGTATTAAGTGAAATTTGATAAATTATTTTGTCAGAAAATTCAATTGATGGTAAAATGTAAATTTTGTAGATTTTCTAAACAATAGTTTTAATTTAGGTATTAATTTACTTACCTTATAATTAGGAGTGAAAATGTAAAGAAATCAAGTATTTGGGTATTTTCATTTTTCTTAATAGTTTCCCATCTATACCAAGTGATTCATCACTATCTGTAAATAATAGGACAGTACTTAATAGAAGTGTTCTGCAATAATGATGTTTCTTTAATGTATTCTGAACCAACAGCATCATGCAAAAAATGTAATTCCTCAGTTCATCTGAAAGCAATATGGGTGATGAAATGCTGTAAGAGTTACTCTTTTGTGGAAAATGCCTTGGCTACATTATTCTGTAATGTATTCAAACATTAATATAAATGCCTTTGTTGAAGGTGTTTTCTAGATGAGATAACTGTTGTCATCAGGGTTTCTTCATAGCAGATTTTTTTCCAAGATTCAACCACATTACAATAAATACTGAGTTTTTCAGAAAAAGAAGGAATTCAGATATGACAGTTCTCACATTTGAAATGCAATTCTTAAGTGTCTCTCTCTCTCTCTCTCTCTCTCTCTCTCACACACACACACACACACACACACACACACACACACACACACACACATAATTTTAGTTAAATAGATAAATACTCCAGTCAAAAAAGTGAGATGATGTATCAAATAAACAGTTTGTAAAAGATGTAAATATGGCTATTGAATACCTGCAAAAGTGTCCACGATACTCAATTATCAAATTCTACCTCACTCATATCCATTATCAAGAAAAAAAATGATAACAAACGCTGAGATGGATGTGGAGAAAAGAAGGCACCCCTATTTCCTGCTCTTTGGAAGTGTAAAATGGTGCCACCACCATGAAAATCTACATGAAGTTTTCTTATATAATTAAAAATAGCACCATAACTTCTTTCTATTTCCTTTTTAAAAAATTATTAGATATTTTCTTTATTTACATTTACATTTCAAATGTTATCCTTTTTCCTGGTTTCCCTTCCTATCCTCCCCCTCACCCCCCGCTCAACAACCCACCCACACCCACAGCCTGGCCCTAGCATTCCCCTATACTAGGGTACAGAATCTTCACAGGGCCAAGGGCCTCTCCTCCCATTGATGACAGACTAGACCATCCTCTGCTACATATGCAGCTACAGCCATGAGTCCCACTATGTGTTTTCTTTGGTTGGTGGTTTAGTCCTAGGAAGTTCTGGGGGTACTAGTTAGTTCATATTGTTGTTCCTTCTATGGGGCTGCAAACCCCTTCCGCTCCTTGGGTACTTTCTCTAGCTCCTTCGTTGGGGATCCTATGCTTAGTCCAATGGATGGCTTTGAGCATCCACTTCTGTATTAGTCAGGCACGGGCAGAACCTCTCAGGAGACAGCTATGGCAGGCTCCTGGCATCCACAATAGTGTCTGGATTTGGTAACTGTATATGGGATGGATCTCCAGGTGGAACAGTCACTGAATGACCTTTCCTTCAGTTTCTGCTCCAAACCTCGGCTCTGTATCTCCTCCTGTGGGTATTTTGTTCCCCCTTCTAAGAAGGACTGAATCCTATGTGGCTGCAAACCAGAGGTTCTTTTATTGTTGAGAATAGTTTTTGAATCCTAGTTTTTTTGCTATTCTAGATGAATTTGCAATTTGCTCTGTCCTTTTTTTTTAGATATATTTTTATTAGATGTTTTCTTCATTTACATTTCAAATGCTATCCCCTTTCCTAGTTTCCTCTCAGAAAATCCCATATGCTCTCCTGCTTCCCCCTGCTCCCCAGCCTACTCACTCCCACTTCCTGGTCCTGACATTCCAGTATACTGGGGCCTAGAATATTCAGAAGACCAAGGGCCTTTCCTCCTACTGATGGCAGACCCCTTCAGCTCCTTGAGTACTTTCTCTAACTCCACTGGGGACCCTATGTTCCATAAAATAGATGACTGTGAGCATTTACTTCTGTATTTACCAGGCACTGGCATAGCCTCACAGGAGAGAGCTATACCAGGGTCCTGTCAGCAAAATCTTATTGGTATATGCAATAGTGTCTAGGTTTGGTGGTTGTTTATGGGATATATCCCTGGGTGGGGCAGTCTTTGGGTGATCCTTCCTTCAGTCTCAGCTCCACACTTTGACTTTGTAACTCCTTCCATGGATAATTTTCCCCCTTCTAAGAAGGAACGAAGTATCCAGACTTTGGTCTACCTTCTTCTGGAGTCTTCGCCAACACCTGCTGTCACCTGAGTTTTTGATCTTAGCCATTCTGACTGGTGTGAGGTAGAATCTCAGGTTTGTATTGATTTGCATTTTTCTGATGATTAAGGATGTTGAACATTTTTTTATGTGCTTCTCAGCCATTTGGTATTCCTCTGAGAATTCTTTGTTTAGCTTTGTACTCCATTTTTAAATAGGGTTATTTGGTTTTCTGGAATCCAATTTCTTGAGTTCTTTATATATATAATGGATATTATCCCTCTATTGGATTTTGGATTGGTAAAAACCTTTTCCCAATCTGTTGGTAGACTTTTTGTCTTATTGGTAGGGTCCTTTGCCTTACAGAAGCTTTGCAATTTTATGAGGTCCCATTTGTCGATTCTTGATCTTAGAACACAAGCCATTGGTGTTCTGTTCAGGATTTTTTCCCCTGTGCCTATATCTTCAAGGCTTTTCCCCACTTTCTCCTCTATAAGTTTCAGTGTCTCTGGTTTTATGTGAAATTACTTGTTCCACTTAGACTTGATCTTTGTACAAGGAGATAAGCATGGATCAATTCACATTCTTCTACATGATAGCCACCAGTTGAGCCAGCACCATTTGTTGAAAATGCTGTGTTCTTTCCACTGGATGGTTTTAGCTCTTTGTCTAAAATCAAGTGACCATAGGTGCATGGGTTCATATCTGGGTCTTTAATTCTATTCCATTGATCTACCTGTCTGTCACTGTACCAGTACTATGCAGTTTGTTTTTTTGTTTTGTTTTGTTTTGTTTTTTGTTTTTTGTTTTTTTTTTTTGGTTTTTGTTTCTGTTTTTGTTTTTTTTTTTTTTATCACAATTGCTCTGTAGTACAGCCTGAGGTCAGGGATGATGATTCCACCAGGGGTTCTATTATTATCGAGAGTAGTTTTGCTATCCTAGATTTTTTGTTATTCCAAATGAATTTGCAAATTGCCCTTTCTAACTCTGTGAAGAATTGAGTTGAAATTTTGATGGAAATTGCATTGAATCTGTAGATTGCTTTCTTTTTCCATCCTTTTGTTCTTCTCTTGTTTTTATTACTTTAGCTACAATTTCAAGCATTATATTGAATCAGAGTATATACAGTTTTCTTGTCCCAGATCTTACAATAAAAATTCTCAGTTTTTCTGAATAATTTAAGAGCTACTATTCTGTCTTATACAGCCTTTATTATACTGTGTTATATTTTGTCTACTACATGTTTCTCTGTTTTGTTATGAAAAGAATCATGAAGGGTTTTTTTTTGTTGTTTGTTTCTTTTGTTTTTTGTTTTTGCAACTGCTGAGATAAACATGGCTTTTGTTCACCAAATCTATGTATTATGTTACACATATTGATTTACATATATTAATGATAACCTTGAAAATAAAACCAATTTAATCATGTGTTATTTTTTTAATGTGCTCTATATTACCTCTATCAGAATTATATTAATTTTTTTCAAGTATTTTTTAGTGATCTGAGTCCATAGTTTTCTTCATTTGTTAATCACTTAGTTTTACTATCAAGGAAATTCTATATTTACAGAACATGCTTAATAGTATTTAATGGAAAACTTTGAAAAATATTGATATTAGGTGGTTTTTAAATGTTTGGTTGAATCCAGTACTGAGACCTTCTGAATATTTCTTTGTTGAGAAACATTATTGCTACTCAAATCTCATTGTTCGCTACAAATATATTCAAATTATTATCTTCTTTAATTAATCTTTGTACTTGTGTCTAGGATTTATCATTTTGGTCTAGATTTTTGAAATTTGTAACATAATTTTGCAAAACAGGGTTTAATGTTTATCTAGTTTGCATTGGATTTTGTAGGAACCTCATTATCTTAAATTCTATTTCCATTAATTTGAATATTCTATCATCTTACTTTGGTTATTTCTGATAACTTTTTGTCAACATTATTCATTTTTGAAAGAAGCAACACTTTGATTCTATGTATTGTTCTTTTTACATTAATTTTATTAAATTTGCAATAGTTTGTTGCTTTCTATTTGGCTGGGTTGGAGTGGTTCTTATTTCTGCTTTTATTTGTGGGTTATCATTAGGTTATTTATAAGGTATCTCTCTGAGTTTATTTTTTTATTGATTACATCTTTTTGTTTTTCAAATGTCATAAATGAGTGTAGTTCTGCTTACATTCATTGTTTAGCATTTCTAATTGCTCTCTCACCCCTATAATTTCTCCATTCTTTCAACAGTTCTATTTTTCTCACTAATAACTTTTTGCTTGTGACCCTCTAATTTTAATCAGTACAGTCTCCTTAGCCATGGGCTTAAAAACTGTCTGTTTTACCCTGATAGGCTCACAGTTTACTATACAACTGAAGGTAGTGACATTAGTTGCTAATAAATGAACATAGAAGTGTAAGGCCAACCTGGGTGCGGAATTGGCAGTCACCCCCAAGGTCCCTAGAGGACTCTCAACGGGATCTTAAGACCTCTGGTGAGTGGAACACAACTTATGTTCCAGTACAATTGCGCAGGACCTGAGACAGCACTAGGGAAGCAGAAAACCCAGCATGACCAGGGTCACAAATCCCTTCCGTTCAGTACCAGCACAAGGTCACCTTGGGCACAGAGTCAGTGGACATCCCCAAGGTCCCTAGAAGACTCTACAAGTGATCTTAGGACCTCTGGTGAGTAGAACACAACTTCTACCAGGAAGTTTCAAAGCTTCTGTGACAGGCCAAAGCAACACAGCTTCTGGGACAGGCCCAAAACAGGGCCTTCATCTTCTGCCAGAAGGCAGGTCCAAATGCCAGATATCTGTGCACCTTCCCTGTAAGAGGAGAGCTTGACTACAGAGAATACCCTGACCACTGAAACTCAGGAGAGAGCTAGTCTCCCAAGTCTGCTGATAGAGGCTAACAGAATCATGGGAGGAACAATCTCTAACCAGAGACAACTATAACAACTAACTCCAGAGATAACCAGGTGTCGAAAGGCAAATGTAAGAATCTTACTAACAGAAACCAAGACCACTCACTATCATCAGAATGCAGCACTTGCACCTCGCCCAATCATGGGCACCCTAACACACCGAACAGCTAGTCCCGGATTTAAATGCATATCTCATGATGATGGTAGCGGACATCAAGAAGGACTTAATAACTCACTTAAAGAAATACAGGAGAACACAGCTAAAGAGTTAAAAGTCCTTAAAGAAAAACAGGAAAACACAACCAAACTGGTAGAAGTCTTTAAGAAAAACAGGAAAGTACATCTAAACAGGTGATGGAAATGAACAAAACCATACTAGACCTAAAAAGGGAAGTAGACACAATAAAGAAAACCCAAAGTGAGGCAACGCTGGAGATAGAAACCCTAGGAAAGAAACCTGGAACCATAGATGCGAGCATCAGCAACAGAATACAAGAGATGGAACAGAGAATCTCAGGTGCAGAAGATTCCATAGAGAACATGGTAACAACAATAAAAAAAAAAAGCAAAATGCAAAAAGATCCTAACTCAAACCATCCAGGAAATCCAGGAAACAATGAGAAGACCAAACCTACAGATATTAGGAGAAGATAAGAATGAAGATTTTCAACTTAACGGACCAGCAAAATATTCAACAAAATTATAGAAGAAAACTTCCCAAACATAAAGAAAGAGATGCCCATGAACATACAAGAAACCTACAGAATTGCAAATAGACTGGACCAGAAAAGAAATTCCTCCCAACACATAATAAACAAAACAACAAATGCACTAAATAAAGATAGAATTTTAAAAGCAGTAAGGGAGAAAGGTCAAGTAACATATAAAGGCAGGCCTATCAGAATTACTCCAGGCTTTTCACCAGAGACTATGAAAGCCAGAAGATCCTGGACAGACGTTATACAGACACTAAGAGAACACAAAGGCCAGCCCAGGATACTATATCTAGCCAAACTTTCAATTACCATAGATGGAGAAACCAAAGTATTCCATAACAAAAACAAATTCACACATTATTTTTCCACAAATCCAGACCTTCAAAGGATAATAACAGAAAAAAAAAATACAAGGACAGAAATCACGCTCTAGAAAAAGCAAGAAAATAAACCCTCAACAAACCAAAAAGAAGACAGCCACAAGAAAAGAATGCCAACTCTAACAACAAAAATTATAGGAAGCAACAATTACTTTTCCTTAATATCTCTTAATATCAATGGACTTAATTCCCCAATGAAAGGAGATAGACTAACAGACTAGCTACACAAACAGGACCCAACATTTTGCTACTTAAAGGAAACCCATTTCAGTGAAAAAGATAGACACTACCTCAGAATAAAAGGCTGGAAAATAAATTTCCAAGCAAATGATCTGAAGAAACAAGCTGGAATAGCCATTCTAATATCTAATAAAATCAACTTCCAACCCAAAGTTATCAAAAAAAGACAAGGAGGAACACTTCATACTCATCAAAGTTAAAATCTTCCAAGAGGAACTCTCAATTCTGAATATCTATGCTCCAAATGCAAGGGCAGCCATGTTCATTAAGGAAAATAGTAAAGCTCAAAGCACATATTGCACCTCACACAATAAGAGTGGGAGATTTCAACACACCACTTTATCAAGGGCCAGATCATGGAAACAGAAACTCAACAGGGACACAGTGAAACTAACAGAAGTTATGAAACAAATGGATTTAACAGATACCTCAGAATATTTTATCCTAAAACAAAAGGATATACCTCCTTCTCAGCACCTCATGGTACCTTCTCCAAAATTGACCATATAATTGGTCACAAAACAGGCCTCAACAGATACAAAATTACTGAAATTTTCCCATGCATCCTATCAGAGCACCATGGACTAAGGCTGATCTTCAATAACAACACAAATAATAGAAAGCCAACATTCACATGGAAACTGAACAATAACCTCCTCAATGATACCTTGGTAAAGGAAGGAATAAAGAATGGAATTAAAGACTTTTTAGAGTTTAATGAAAGTGAACCCACAGCAGACACAAACTTATGGGACACAATGAAAGCATTTCTAAGAAGGAAACTCATAGCTATGAGTGCCTCCCAAAAGAAACTAGAAAGAGAACACACTAGCAGCTTGACAACAGACTTAAAAGCTCTAGAACAAAGGAAAACAAATCCACCCAAGAGAAGTAGATGGCAAGAAATAATCAAAATCAGGGGTAAAATCAACCAAATGTAAACAAGAAGAAAAATTCAAAGAATCAACCAAAGGAGAAGCTGGTTCTTTGAGAAAATCACAAAGATAGATAAACCCTTAGCCAGACTCACTAGAGGGCACAGGGACAGCATCCTAATTAACAAAATCAAAAATGAAAATGAAAAGGGAGACATAACAACAGATCCTGATAAAATCCAAAACACCATCAGATCCTTCTACAAAAGGCTCAACAAAACTGGAAAACCTGGAAAAAAAATGGAAGAACTTCTAGACAGTTACCAGGTACCATAGTTAAATCAGGATCAGGTTAATGATCTAAACAGTCCTATATCCCCTAAATAAATAGAAGCAGTCATTAATAGTCTCCCAACCAAAAAAGGCCCAGGACCGGATTGGTTTAGTGCAGAATTCTATCAGACCTTCAAAGAAGATCTAATTCCAGTTCTTCACAAACTATTCAACAAAATAGAAGCAGAAGGTACTCTACCCAATTCATTCAATGAAGCCACAATTACTCTGATACCTAAACCACAGAAAGACCCAACAAAGATAGTGAACTTCAGGACAATTTCCCTTATGAATATCAATGCAAAAATACTCAATAAAATTCTCGCTAATGGAATCCAAGAACACATCAAAACAATAATCCATCCTGACCAAGTAGGTTTCATTCCAGGAATGCAGGGATGGTTTAATATATGGAAATCCATCAGTGTAATCCACTATACAAACAAACTCAAAGAGAAAATCCACATGATCATCTTGGTAGATGCAGAGAAAGCATTTGACAAAATCCAACACCCATTCATGATAAAAGTCTTGGAAATATCAGGAATTTGAGGCCCATATTTAAACATGATAAAAGAAATCTACATTAAACCAGTAGCCAACATCAAAGTAAATGGTGAGAAGCTGGAAGCAATCCCACTAAAATCAGGGATTAGACAAGGCTGCCCACTTTCTCCCTACCTATTCAACATAGTATTTGAAGTCCTAGCCAGAGCAATTCAACAACAAAAGGAGATCAAGCTGATAAAAATTGGAAAGGAAGAAGTCAAAATATCACTTTTTGCAGATGATATGATAGTATATATAAGTGACCCTAAAAACTCCACCAGAGCAATCCTAATCCTGATAAACAGCATCAGTGAATTATCTGGATATAAAATTAACTGAAACAAGTCAATGGCCTTTCTCTACACAAAGGATAAACAGGCTGAGAACGAAATTAGGGAAACTTCAACCTTCACAATAGTCACAAATAATATAAAATAATTTGGCATGACTCTAACTAAGGAAGTGAAAGATCTGTATGATAAGAACATCAAGTCTCTGAAGAAAGAAATTAAAGAAAATCTCAGAAGATGGAAAGATGTCCCATGCTCATGGATTGGCAGGATCATTATAGTAAAAATGGCTATCTTGTGAAAAGCAATCTACAGATTCAATGCAATCCCCATCAAAATTCCAACTCAATTCTTCAATGAATTAGAAAGGGCAATCTGCAAATTCATCTGGAATAACAAAAAGCCTAAGATAGCAAAAAATCTACTCAATCATAAAAGAACCTCTGGTGGAATCACCATGCCTGACCTATTGCTCTATTACAGAGCAATTGTGATAACTGAGTGGCACTGGTATAGTGACAGACAAGTAGTCCAATGGAATAGAACTAAAGACCCAGAAATGAACCCACACACTTATGGTCACTTTATCTTTGATAAGGGAGCTAAAACCAACAAGTGGATAAAAGACAGCATTTTCAACAAATGGTGCTGGCATAACTGGCAGTTATCATGTAGAAGAATGGGAAATGATCCATTCCTATCTCCTTATACTAAGGTCAAATCTAAGTGGATCAAGGAACTCCACATAAAACCAAAGACACTGAAACTTATAGAGGAGCAAGTGGGGAAAAGCCTCAAAGATACAGGTACAGGGGGAAAATTCCTGAATAGAACAGCAATGGCTTGTGCTGTAAGATGGAGAATGAACAAATGGGACCTCCTATAATTACAAAGCTTCTGTGAGGCAAAAGATACCTTCAATAAGAAAAAAAGGCCACCAATAGTTTTGGAAAGGATCTTTACCAATCATAAATCAGATAGGGGACTAATATCCAATATATATAAATATAAAGAACTCAATAAGGTGGACTCCAGAAAATCAAATAACCCCATTAAAAAGTGGTGCTCAGAGCTAAACAATGAATTCTTAACTGAGGAATACTGAATGATTCAGAAGCACCTGAAAAATTGTTAGGCATCCTAAATCATCAGGGAAATGCAAATCAAAACAACCATGAAATTCTACCTCACACCAATCAGAATGGCTAAGAACAAAAATTCAGGTGACAGCAGATGCTGGCAAGGATGTGGAGAAAGAAGAACACTCCTCCATTGTTGGAGGGATTGCAAACTTGTACAGCCACTCTGGAAATCATTTTGGTGGTTCCTCAGAAAAGTGGACACAGTACTACCGGAGGATCCCGCAGTACCACTCCTGGGCATATATCCAGAAGATGTTCCAACTGTTAATAAGGACACATGTTCTACTATATTCATAGCAGCCTTATTTATAATAGCCAGAAGCTGGAAAGAACCCAGATGTCCCTCAACAATGGAATGGACACAGGAAATGTGGTATATTTACACAATGGAATACTACTCAGCTATTAAAAAGAATGAATTTATGAAATTCCTAGGCAAATGGATGGACCTGGTGGACATCATCCTGAGTGAGGTAACCCAATCACAAAAGAACTCACATGGTATGTTCTGACTGATAAGTGGATATTAGCCCAGAAACTTAGAATACCCAAGATACAAGATACAATTTGCAAAACACATGAAACTCAAGAAGAACAAAGACCCAAGGGTGGACACTTTGCCCCTTCGTAGAATTGGGAACAAAACACCCATGGAAGGAGTTACAGAGACAAAATTTGGTGCAGAGATGAAAGGATGGACCATCTAGAGACTGCCATATCTGGGTATCCATCCCAGAATCAAACTCCAAAACCTGACCCCATTGCATACACTAACAAGATTTTGCTGAAAGGACCCTGATATAGCTGTCTCTTGTGAGGCTATGCTGGTTCCTGGCAAACACAGAAGTGGATACTCACAGTCAGCTATTGGATGGATCATAGGGCCCCCAATTGATGAGCTAGAGAAAGTACCCAAGGAGCTTAAAGTGTTTGCAGTGCTATATGTGGAACAACAATGAACTAACCAGTATCCCCAGAGCTCGTGTGTCTATATGCATATGTATCAGAAGATGGCCTAATTGGTCATCATTCTGAAGAGAGGCCCCTTTGTCTTTCAAACTTTATATGCCTCAGTACAGGGAACGGCAGGGCCAAGAAGTGGTAGTGGGTGGGTAGGGGAGTATGGGAGGAGGGTCTGGGGGTCTTTTGGAATAGCATTTTTAATGTAAATGAAGAAAATACCTAATTTTAATAAAGGGGGCAACATTTACACTTGATCTTAGCCAAAAGGCCGAGAAGCGATGGGGGGCGGCAACATTTAATTGGAACTGACTTTCAGTTTCAGGGGTTCAGTCTATTATCACCATGACAGAAATCATGGCACTGCTGAGGCAGATATGGTGCTGGAGAAGGAGACAAGAGTTCTACATCATAATCTAAATGAAGTCAGGAGCATCAAGGAGGAAGGTCTCAAAGCCCACCTCTATAGTCACACACTTCCTCCAACCAAGCCCCATGTTATCCAACAATGCCATACTTCCTAAAAGCTCTACTCCCTGGTCCAAACATATTCACACTAGCATATTCTCCCTCTTCTCGTTCTTACATTCTTCCTGTTCTCTTTTCCACAGTGTTTCCTGACTAACAGAAGGAGTAGCATGAACCTTCTTCTTATAGCTGAACAATCAACCATCACTTATTCAAGCATCTTTTTTTAAATTTTGTTTTCTATTAGTTATTTATTTCATTTACATTTCCAGTGCTATCCCAAAAGTCCCCCACCTGCTCCCCCACTCACTCCCTCACCCACCCACTCCTACTTCTTGGTCCTGGCATTCCCCTGTACTGAGGCAGATAAAGTTTGCACGACCAATGGGCCTCTCTTTCCACTGATGGCCAACTAGGCCATCTTCTGATACATATGTAGCT
Source organism: Mus musculus (assembly GCF_000001635.26). Taxonomy (NCBI): domain Eukaryota; kingdom Metazoa; phylum Chordata; class Mammalia; order Rodentia; family Muridae; genus Mus; species Mus musculus. The sequence goes on from NC_000086.7 coordinate 132,407,263, forward strand.
AAAGACACTAGCTCTGAGGTGTACTGGGTAGTTCATATTGTTGTTTTACCTATAGGGTTGCAGATTCCTTTAGCTCCTTGAGTACTTTCTCTAGCTCCTCCATTGGGGGCCCTGTGATCCATCCAATAGCTGACTGTGAGCATGCACTTCTGTGTTTGCTAGGCCCTGGCATAGTCTCACAAGAGACAGCTATATCTGGGTCCTTTCAGCAAAATCTTGCTAGTGTATGCAATGGTGTCAGCGTTTGGAGGCTGATTATGGGATGGATCTTAAGCAGCCAGTGTTAACTGCAAAAGGAATTTCTGTTTAAGGAGTAGCACTTGTCTGTTGGTTAACATAAATAGTCTGCATTTTGGTTCAGGTCAATTTAACAAAGCCATAGTAGATAAGGTGCCTTCTTCACGCTATACAATTGAAGCTACAAGTTTCTGACTAGGTTTATAAAATGAGGATTGCATACTTCCTGTATAGTGAATCTGAAATCTGATCTGAAAATGGTTGGTTATCCTCATAACAGGAATGCCACTGTTGCATCAATGGGTACATATAGCCTTACAGGTTGCCATTGTATTTCATACGGTTCAGAGCTGAGGAAGTATTATCCCTCTTCAAATCCTACATAGCATCTTACAGTACAGTGAAAGCTAATCAGCATATCAGTTCCAAAATATTTTTTCTATATTTTATAATATAAGTATATGGTGTCTTAAGCAATGGGCTCTTATCTTCTAGTTCTGGTGGACAATCAACAGGAGTGGCCACCATTTGTGTTTTGGGAGACACATGGGACCTCCATGACCAATGTGTGTTTGTCTGTGTGTGCATGTGTGTGTGTGTATTCTTGCAAATAATGGGATTCTATATGGCTTTTTTATGTCCTTTACTTCGGTTAACCTTCCATCCTCTCCCTCATCTCCTCCATGTATCATCTCCATTCCCTTTAGATTCTTTTTTAGTTTTAGTTTTTCCCTGTCTTCTTTCATTTCACCTATGGTGGATAGCTTTAGGAAAATTTGTCACAGTCTCAATTCAAATGAGAGGAGGAAACCTCTATTAAGAAAATGTTTCCATAAAATATGTCTTTAGACATGCCAGTAAGACATTTTCATACTTAGTTTTTGATTGGTGAGACTACAGCCCATTGTAGGAGGTGAAATCCCTGGGTTGATATTCTTGGATTTTATAAGAAACGGAGTATGGAAGCCACGATGGGCAAGAAAAGAAAAGCAACACTCCATGGTCTCTATATTAGCTCCTGCCTCCAAGTTCTAGTTCTGCTGTGCTCCTGTCCTAAGTTCCTTCAGTGATGGTCTATGATGTAGAAGAGTATGCTAAATAAACCCTATCCTACTTGCTTTTGGTAACGGTGTTTCCTTAGAGCAAACATAACCCTAAACAGGAGACCTACATCCTGTTAACCCTCTTCCCTTAAGACATTCTCTTTCAATGGACCCTTACTAGCTTCCAGGCTTCTTCTACAGGTGTTCAAGCTTAGTCATATTTAAGGAAAATGGTCAAAGTTAAGATCTACATATATGAAGTAACCTGTGTCTCTGATCCTGTGTTACTCCATTCAATGTATTTTTTCTCCTTCCATTTACTTGAATTTTAGTTTTACATTTACACTCAGTATGTGTTTTCTAGTTTATTCTACTTACCTGCAACTTTCATAATCTCCCTTTCCTTTATAGCTTATTAAAATTGCATTCAGTGTATGTGTCACATTTTTGGTATCCATTACTCAGTTGATGGACATATAGGCTCTTTGTATTTCCTAGTAATCACGAATATAGCAGCAATAAACATGGATGAATAAATTATCTGTGTAGGAAGATATGGAGTTCTTTTGGTATATGGTTAATAGTAATATAGCTGGGTTATATGAAATTTTTGTTTTTAGATGTTTGAGGAACTTTCACACTAATTCTCATACTTCTATCAACAATGAATATGTGTTCCCCTTTCTCTGAAAATTTGCAGGATATACTGTCACCCAATTTTTTTTTAAATAAGAGTCATTTTGGCTTAGATGAGATGAAATATCAAAGTACTTTTAATTTGTAATTCTATGATGGAGATGGATGTTGAATACTGTTAAATGATTCATTGCTGATTAATATTTCTTATTGTTAGAGTTCTTTGTTCACTTTCATACTCCAGTTCTTGAGTAGGTAAAAAACAAAAACAAAAACCTCATAGCTATAAATTATCCTCACAGAACTAACATTGTTGTGTCCTAAATGCCATGGTTACATTTTATTGTAATTTGATTGTAGATTTATATTTATCTATTTTTTCCTGACCCACTGTTCATTCAAGAGTTCACTGTTCAACTTCAAAGTAACAATAAGTTCCAAGGTAAAGTCTTATTCTTACTACACTTCCATAGTTCTACCTATAGGAAATGGAGTCTTAAGTTATCTGTATTGATTAATGTCAGGATATACACCATTCCCAAGACTATCTAAATATCTTTAACTTTGAGAGAGAGATGCCATCAAACCTCAGGTGTAATTATGATTTTTTTTAAGCCTTATTAGTCCTCAGTGATTGGCTTCTAGATCTTCAATAGCACCAAGGACTTGTAGTCCAGTTTTTCTAAATCAACACTATCTACAGAATGGACACTAGACCTCAGTTCCATTTTCAAATGATCCCTGGTGAGAAAGCACTTCTTTTACCAATATATCACTGACATTATGCAACAGATATAATACAAAAACCCATTTGTTAGGGGTAGTGCATAAAGGTATGTCTAAGAGGTTTTTTCCTCACACTTAGTGTTGGCTTCATAAATTATATTACTGGGGCCATCTTAACTGTTGCTACTCTCAATCTTATCTACAAATGAAGGATTTAGAAATGCTCTACTGACAAGGGAAGGCACGGGGCTTTAGTACTCCAGACTTACATTCCAGAAATAATCAGTTATGGTTGATAGCAGTGGATTGGGGGTCACTAGTCCAATTAAGAAATGAATATCCAATAGCAGTCCAGGTCTCCATATTAAGGCTGTGCTGGTCTTGGTGGAATGTGTTTAGGATGTGGTACATCTTGGCATTTTGGGTACATACAGATATGTAAATAGAGCCTGGGTGAATTTTAGTACAGTACCTTATATTATGGTGAATTCCAACCATATAATTATTTTATTACTAATTCATAACTGTAATTTCCTAGTGTTATAAATGATAATATAAATATCTGATATTCAATATATCTGCTATGCAATCTCCAAATTTTTAATTAGCTACAGGTTGAAAACTGTTTCTATATGCACTATGGGGAGAGGCTTATTGAGACCTGTCAATTTGACAAATATTTTATTTTTGAACAATATCGCCACAATTCATGTGGGGTAGATCTGGGCTTAGATTGCCTTCTACTACTGAAACTGTGATAACACACAAACATCATACACTTGGCAAATATAAACATGACCACCTTCCAGTTATATGTGAATGAATATATAGAGAGAACACATAGCTTAATTAATACTTTTCTACTTCTTCTGTCTATACTGTAAGAATTTAATATAAGCTAATAATATTTCATTTTCTGTTAATTTCTACTTTTTTATAATATTTTAAATTTTGATTTATAGAAATAGTTTATTATAACAATGAGTTATATACTTCTTTTATATTTTCTTTGAAACATGATATTATATATCTCAGGCTGCTTTCTACCTTACTTGAGTAGCTGAGGATGGCCTTGAATTCCTGATTCCCCTGCTGCCACATCCTATACCATTATACTGTACATCTAAGACTGCATAATTAGGAGAAATAGTTTCTTTTTTTTTCTTAAGTCACTCTGTTTGTAGTACAGTACTCTTTTGTAGCATTCCTAAACAAAACCATACATGTAAGGCAATTTAATGATGTACAAATATCTGTTCCTGTTGGCCCTTGATTTTCAAGAAATTTTTGTAAACATTTAATAGCCATATTTAAGTCTTTCTCTAGGCCTATGTAGGTATTTAAAATTCAAAACATATCACACATACATAAAACATACACATAGAGCTGAAATTGATTCTACTTATCTTAATATGGACAATCTTTACTGTTTTAATATCTATAAATACTTATAGTTTGGCACTATAGTAAAATGTACTACAGTTCAAATTTTGCATAAAAATTACCATAAAGTTAGCAGATTAAGTCAAACTCTATTTCTTATTTCAAAACTCTGTAAGTAAGAAGCGCACCCTGGTTTTGTTTGGATATGTGTAGTCTACACATTGCAACTGAAGTCATAATGCTGATGACTTGTTCCTTTCTGGAGACTTGGCTGTGAATGTTTTCATTTGCAAGTTTATGCACAATGTTCAGAGACTGCAGTTTCTTGAAATTATCTGACTGAAATTCTTGTTTCATTGTTACAGTAGCTGTATTCCATTTTCAGGAGGTCATTCATATACTTGTTACACAGATCTTAACCAGCCTGAAAACCAGAGTATTGATTCCTTCTCATGCTGTAAAATTCTGACTTCCTTTGTCTGTGACCCAGATTCAAAAGGCTTATGTGGTTAGAACAGACTCACTAAGAATTTTTTCCTTTGATTGATTCAAATTAATTCAATAGAAAATTGAATCACAACTGGAAAATCCCTTTGCTATATATAATACAATCTTGGGAGCAATATTTCATATCCTCATGTTCAGTCAATCAATAGAAGGGCAAGGTAAGTGAAGTTGATTGATGGTCATTTTAGAATTTCTTCTACTAAACAACGATTTCCAAAAATGTAATTGCTGATCCTGTTTTGGATATTTATTCCTGTAACTCTTTTTTTTTTTCCTATTCTCTCTGAATCACTGATTAAGCGTTTGTGTGCAGTTTTCTTATCTAAATTCTGTGGGATGGCAGTTTAAGAAAAAATACTCTCCACATTCCTACAGCTTTACCAATGTTTAAGAAAACTCAGACACATGGTGCACTCAAATCTCTGATCTATTTACTGTTTATTTTGAGATAAAAGAAGCATTATTTATTTCATTCACAAAATAGAGGTGGATCTTTTTATAAACAATTTTTTTTTGGTGGGGGGCGGGGGAAGGGTGTTTCAAGACAGAGTTTCTCTGTGTATCCCTGACTGTCCTGGAACTCACTTTGTAGACCAGACTGGCCTCGAACTCAGAAATCCACCTGCCATAGAGGTGAATCTTGATTGAATTGTTTAGAAAATTAAATGAAGTGATATCAAGGAGACATTACAAATGTTCAAGGTATTGAGTCAATAAAATGAGTCTTTTTTCAGTTTTTTCATTGCTCGTATATAGTCAAGAGAAGAACATGTACTTACCTAGACACATATTTCTAGGACTATGAATTATTAAACATGTTAGATGCACAGAAAAATATTTCAATACCAGGATGCTGATGTGCAACACTTAAACACTATATTGTATCTAACACAATATTTTTAACTAGTATGTGAGTTATGTTTTCTGTTTCAAAACCTAGATCGCAACATTTTTATAATTTCAGCTTAACTTACATATTATAAATAAATTAGTATCTTGCTTAATTTTGGTTATAAGTTTTGAGTGGCTTCCATGTGTTTTAAAATTTTACCACCACTGTTACATAAATTTATAATATTATTGGGTTAAACACGAATAACGTTTGATTAACGTTATTGAGTTTTCTTTTTCTAAATTTATTTATTAATTTAATTTAATTATTAATTCACGTTGGGTAGATCTTTGACGAATCAGTATTAGATATTATAATTCTTTTTTCAATTCATGTATATGGATAAATAATAAGCCATAATTATAACTTGATATTTTTCTAACAACCAGAATAATTGAATATTTTGTAAATAGAGTGTACACTAGTTTCTCTAATTTTTCCTAAGTATTTCATCATCTCTTGCTTGTTAGTTAATCGCTATTCTTTAGGGATATTAATACTGTTAGTCACATATATTTACGTTGCTAGTATTTTTCTTTAATTTATTGTTTTTGTTTTACAAAATTTTACAAAGGCCATGTATGACCTAATTTTTGCTAAATGAATGCATATCAAGTGATACCAGGTGTTTTGAAACATATTTAAAAACTCATAAACTGTCTTCATGTTGGAATAATGACAATATATGAGAAACATTACTCAGTACACCTGTTTACAGAGAGCAGAATGACATAAGTATTATTTTTTATGTAAATAGTTTAATGAGTATATACTCCTTTCTTATTTGATGTTGAATAAAACATACTAATATAGAAAAATGGGTAGAAAAATGTAAACATTGGGATATAATGAGGTATATATCACAATGGTATATTCTTGACTTGAAAAGCACTTTGTCAATGCATGAATTACATGCAGCTGTGGTTAGGTCTGCACAAGACCTCCAAAATAATGGGGCCTTCATCATTTCATCACAGATGAGCAAGGTGTTCATGGGGATCATCCTTCCTTGAGGGACTACAAGCAGTTAATGGTTGAGAGAGAATATCAATTTCCTCAGTGATGTTGCCACTGTAAAGTTGCCCATGCTCCAGTAAATAACCTCTGTGTTCACGCAAAGAACCCTAATGTAACTCCATGGGACACACAGAAACACACACACACACACACACACACACACACACACACACAATCACAAAAAAACAGGGAGAACTTATACCGAAGAGATTCAGAAAATGAGTATAATGAGATAATGAGATTGAAACAGGATAATGAGATTGAAAACAAACAAACGAAAATCACGAAATATTTATGCATAGAAGTGTTAATAAATAGTTTTTTTTTAATTTTATTTAATCATTTTTTTCACTCCAGATTTTATCGCCCTTCTGGTCCACCCTCTGACTGTTTCCCATCCCATACCCTGGTCTCCATGAGGATGTCGGCAACCCTCTACCACCCACTCGACAAGAACACTCTATACCCTGAGGCCTCCATTCTCTTGAGAGTTAGGTACAACTTCTCTGACTAAACCCAGATCCAGCAGTCCTTTGATGTATATGTGTTGCGGACCTCATATCATCTGGTATATGCTGCCTGGTTGATGGTCCAGTGTCTGAGAGATCTCGTTAGAGGATCCAGGTTAATTGAGAATTTTGGTCCTCCTACAGGGTCACCTTCAATCCTTAGCTTCTTCCAGCTTTCCGCTAATTCAATCACCGGGGTAAGCAGCTTTTGTGCATTGCTTGGGTGCAAATATCTGCATCTGACCCTTTCAGTTGCTTGTTGGGTCTTTCAGAGAGTGGTCATGATAGATTCTTTTTGTGAGCACTCCATAGCCTCAGTAATAGTATCAGGCCTTGAGGCCTCCCCTCGAGCTGGATCCCACTTTGGGCCTATCACTGGACCTTCTTTACCTCGGTCTCCTCTCAATTTCCATCCTTGTAATTCTTTCAGACAGGAACAAATATGGAGCAGAGTTTTGACTGTGAGATGGCAACCCAATCCCTCACTTGATTTCCTGCCTTTCTTCTGGAGGTGGTCTCTACAAGTTCCCTCTCCCCACTATAGGCCATTCCATCTAAGATACCTCCCTTTGAGTCCTGAGATTTTTTTCACCTCCAAGGTCCCTGGTACATTCTGGAGGGTCGCCCCACCTCCGACCTTCTGAGGTTGCCTCTTTCCATTCTTTCTGCTGGCCCTAAGGCCTTCAGTCCTTTTTCCCCACCTAATACCTGATCATGTTCCCCTCTTCCCCTCCCTGTTTCCTTTCCCACACAGATTCCTCCCTCCCTCCCCACTTGTGATCTCTTTGTTCTCCCTCCTAAGTGGAATTGAGGTGTCCTCACTTGGGCCATTCGGCTTGTTAATGTTTTTGAGTTCTGTGCACTCTACCTTGACTATCCTATACTTTTTTGGGGGGATGGGTAATATCCACTTAATGGTGAGTACATACAGTGCATGTTCTTTCAGGTCCTAGTTACCTCACTCAGGATGATATTTTATAGTTCCATCTATTTCCCTGCAAAACTCAGGATATCCTCTTTCTTAATAGCTGAGTAATATTCCATTGTATAAATGAACCGCATTTCCTGTATCTATTCTTCTATCATGGGACATTTGGGGTGTTTCCACCTTCTGGCAATTACAAACAAGGCTGCTATGAACATAATGTAACATGTGTCCCTGTAGCCTGGTGGGGCATCTTTTGGGTATATTCCCAAGAGTGGTATAGCTGGGTCTTCAGGTAGATCCATTCCCAATTTTCTGAGGAACCTCCAGATTGATTTCAAGAGTGGTTTATGAGTTTGCAATCCCACCAGCAATAGAGGAATGTTCTTCTTTCTCTACATCCTCTCCAACATGTGCTATCACCTGAGGTTTTGATCTTAGCCGTTCTGATTGGTGTAAGGTGGAATCTCAGGGTTCTTTTGATTTGCATTCACATGATCACCAAGGCGTATGAACATTTCTTTAGATGCTTCACACTCATTTAAAAGTCCTCTGTTGTGAATTCTTGGTTTAGATATATAACCCATTTTTTTTATTGGACTGCTAGGTTTTTTGCGTTTTGAGTTGCTTATATATTTTGGATATCAGCCCTCTATCAGATAGGGGATTAGTAAAATATCTATCAGATAGGGGGTTAGTAAAGATCTTTTCCCAATCAGTAGGTTGCTGCTTTGTCCTATTGACTATGCACTTTGTCTTACAGAAGCTTTCTAGTTTCATGAGGTCCCATTTATCAATTCTTGATCTTGATCTTGATCTTAGAGCCTGAGCTAAGGAGGTCTGTTTAGGAATTTTCCCCCTGTGCCAATGAGTCCATGGCTCTTTCACAATTTCTCGTCTATTAGATTCAGTGTATCTGGTTTTATGTTGAGCTCCTTGATACGCTTAGAGTTGAGCTTTGTCCAAGGTGACAAATATGGGTTTATATTCATTTTTCTACGTACAGACAGCCATTTAGACCAACACCATTTATTGTAGATGCTTTCTTTTTTTTTTCCATTGTGTATGTTTGGCCTCTTTGTCAAAGATCAAGTGTCCATCAATGTGTGGTTTTATTTCTGGATCTTCACTTCTATTCCATTGATCAACCTGTCTGTCTCTATACTAATAGCATGCAGTTTTTATCACTATTGCTCTGTAGTAGAGATTGAGATCAGGAATGGTGATTCCCCAAGCCATTCTTTTATGTTTAAGAACTGTTTTCTCTATTCTGTTTTTTTTTCTTTTGACTTTCCATATGAAATTGAGAATTGCTATTTTCATGTCTTTGAAGAATTGTGTTGGGATTTTGATGGAGATTCCATTGAATCTATAGATTGCCTTTGGTAGGATGACCATTTTTACTATATTAATCCTGCCAATCCATGAGCATGGGAGATCTCTCCATTTTCTGAGATCTTTGATTTCTTTCTTGAGAGACTTGAAGTTACTGTCATGCAGATATTTCACTTGCTTGGTTAGAGTTACCCCAAATATTTTATATTATTTGTGCGTAATCATTTTACTGAAATCATTGGAATAATAAAATGAAATAATTTGTGAAAAATGCCACTTTTTATGTAGACAGTTAAAAGTTGAAGTTTAACTGTCGAAAGATAATATTTTAATATATTTCAATTTCATTCATGGACTTAATTTGCAGCAGAAATTATCATTATTAGGTATTACAATCCTTATACATCTTCTGTGTCTTGCATTTGTTTTTCTTTATATTGTTACTTTTAAATTTATTAGGTATATTTGTATTCTGTAACTATAATTATTCAAAAAAGCAATAGGAATTATTTTCAAGAATAAGAGTAAGTCAATAGGAAAAGCACACGATTTATCTGAAAATAATGCATAGTTTAATGTAATTTCAGTCAAAATTTTAATTGGTATTGCAAACTTTATATGCCCCAGTACAGGGGAACACCAGGGCCAAGAAGTGAGAGTGGGTGGGTAGGGAAGCAGGGCGGGGGGAGGGTAAAGGGAACTTTTGGGATAGCATTTGAAATGTAAATAAAGAAAATATCTAATAAAAAAGAATTTAAAAAAGTTGACAAGCTGTAATAACTGAAGACAATACAGCACTATGCTTTCAAATAACTGCTATACATAGCAAACATAAGAGAAATTTCTATAAGATTTTTTTAAGCAAAACAGATAGAATTGCAAGTCTGTGATGATAGAAGACTTCTCTATGAGTAGGAGAGGGGATTGGGCTTTCTGTCATCAGAAATGAGAACTATATTGCTCCTCTTGTAAAATATAGCAAAACAAAAGCCAATTATAAGAAGAAAGATTTCAATATGGAATGCCAATATCATTCCTTTGGAAAGACAGAGATGAAGCATCAAAAATATTGATAGTTTATTGAAACATTATTAGTATGAATTAAAATTCACCATTCCCTTGTACAAAATTTGGTGAATTTTAACATATTAAGAGGAACAGAATTATCTTTCTAGTTACACGAAGCTTTGATCACTTTAAAAGTAAGCTCCAATATATTTTTATTCATATCTTTGAAACATCTGTTGTCGTATTTCAGTTCCTTTTTTATTGTCAAAGATCTTTTAATGATGATAAAATAATATCAAATGTCATATTCTGTGGGTCTCTGATGGTTTTGAAGACTATATATCTATATATCACATAGCTGAACTATTTTGTATTGGATATTTTCTTTATTTACATATTCTTGTTTCCCTCCTGGAAACTCCCTGTCCCATCTTCCTCCCCTGTTTCTATGTGGGTATTCCCTCACCCATCCACCCATTCAACAGGACACTCCTGTTTCCCTGCCCTGACATTCCCCTACACTGGGGAATTGAGCCTTCACAGGACAAAGGTCCTTTCCTCCCACTGACGACCTACAGGGTCACCCTCTGCTATATATGTGGCTGGAGCCATGGGTTGCTCCATGTGTACTCTTTTGTTGGTGGTTTAGTCCTCTGAAACTCTGAGTGGTCTGATTGGTTAATATTGATGTTCTTCCTGTGGAGTTGTAAACCTTTTCACCTCCTTTAGTCCTTTCTCCACCTCCTCCCATGGGGACCCTGTGCTCAACCCAATGGTTGGCTGTGAGCATCCCACTCTGTATTTGTCAGGCTCTGGAAGAGTCTCTCTCAAGAGACAGCTACATCAGGCTCCTGTCAGCAAGCACTCTCTGGTATCCAATAGTGTCTATATTTGGTGACTGTATATGGGATAGATCCCGAAGCAGGACAGTCTCTGGATGGCCTTTCCTTCAGTTTCTACTCCACACTTTGTCTCCATATTTCCTCCCATGATTATTTTGTTGCCCCTTCTAAGGAGGACTGAAGCATCCACACTTTGGTCTTCCTTCTTCTTGAGCTTCATTTGGTCTGTGAATTGTATTTTGGGTATTCCAAAATATTGAGCTAAGAACTACTTATCAGTGAATATATACCATATACCATGTGTATTCTTTTGTAGCTGGGTTACTTGGATAATATTTTCTAGTTCCATCCCTTTGCCTGCGAATTTTATGAAGTCTTTTTTTTTTTTTTTTTAAGATATCTTCTTCCAATTGTTTTCCCATTTCCAGGTCTCCCCTTCAGGAGTCCCCTATCCCATTCCCCTCCCCTTTCTCTATGAGGGTCCTCTCCCACCCACCCACCCACTCCTGTCTTCCTGCCCTGGCATTCCGCTACACTAGGCACCAAACATATGGGATGGATACCCAGGTGAGGCAGTCTCTGAAAAGCAGAGACTGTTACATTGCCTATTCAAAACAATAGAATCACCCACTCCTCTAGTCTATGCTCTGAATACTTGAAGATCTAGGAATGCATCTGGATTATTCTTTTCATTTGGAATAAACCAAATTGGTAGGGTTGGATAGGGGAGAGGAGAGGTTATACATTAATTTCAATCAGTCTGTTTTCAGCAATATGATGATTTATTAACTCTGAATTCAGAGAAGTTTCCCAAGATCATCATTTATGAAATCATTATTCTCTGAGTTGTGCTTGTCTTGTTCCATAAGCGAATTAGTGACTTGGTGAGGGACTTTGTGAATACACCCAGATTTAAATCTTTATATTACCTATATTTGCTGCCACAGAACCTGTTTCACTCTAACCAGGTTTACAGTTCAAGTTCACTGTGACTATTAAGTCCTTAAACTTATATACACTTATAGAGTTTGTCCCAAGCAAAAGCAATTACATTTCATAGTACTTGAGAACACAGAATTTATACACTAGAATATAATAAAAATGTTGTTAGGTGGTAACATCTGTGCCTATTATTTCCTAACCAAAAAGATTTTCCCTCATTTACCATTGCTTAAGTGGAAAAGAAGGAATTTAATATTTATTTCAAAACTAAGAAAATAAATCAGATTCATTTTAAAGTCAGAGAAGGCTATTCATGACTGTTACTTTTGAAACTTGTCAATCACAGTATGAAAAAAAGTAAAAACTAAAAGAAACAAACAAACTGTATGCTGACTTGTTGGTGGCAAGTAATCCATACTAACTCCTGTCCATTAAGAAAGGAAAACTAATAGTACTGGAGAGGTGGTTCACCAGTTAAGAGTGTATGTATCACTTAAAGGATACTACAGTTCAGTTTCTATTACCCATATCAAGTGGCTGATAATCACCTGCAAATCTAACTTCAGAGGACTCAGAACTATTTTTGTTGCTGTTAGATATCTTTTTTTAAAATTAGGTATTCTCTTTATTTACATTTCAAATGGTATCCCCTTTCCTAGATTCCTCTCCAAAAATCCCCTACCTTTCCCCCACCCTGATCCCAAACCCACCCAATCCCACTTCCTGGCCCAGGGCAAAGAACCTTCACAGAACCAAAGGCCTCTCCTCCCATTGATGACCTTCTAGACCATCCTCTGCTACATATACAGCTAGAGCCACGAGTCCCTCCATGTGTTTTATTTGATTGGTGGTTTAGTCCCAGGGAGCTCTGAGGTTATTGTTTAATTCATATTGATGCTCCTCCTATGGGGTTGAAAACCCTTTCAGCTCCTTGGGTACTTTCTCTAGCTCCTTCATTGGGGACCCTGTGGTCAATCTAATAGATGACTGTGAGCATCCACTTCGGTATTTTTCAGGCACCAGCAGAAACTCTCAGTAGACAGCTATATCAGGCTCCTCTCAGCAAGCTCTTGTTGGCATCTGGGTTTGGTGGTTGAATATGTGATGGATCCTCAGATGGGCCATTTTCTGGATGGTCATTCCTTCAGTCTCTGCTCCAAACTTTGTCTCTGTAACTCCTTCCACGGGTATTTTGTTACACCTTCTAAGAAGGATCAAAAAATCCACACTTTGGTCTTCCTTATTCTTGAGTTTCATGTATTTGCAAATTGTATCTTGGGTATTCTAAGTTTCTGAGTTGATATCTACTTAACAGTGAGTGAATATCATGTGTGTTCTTTTGTGATTAGGTTACCTCACTCAAGATGATATCCTTCAGATACATCCATTTGTCTAAGAATTTCATGAATTCATTGTTTTAATAGCTGAGGGGTACTCTATTCTGTATTTGCATTTTCTGTATCCATTCCTCTGTTGAGGGACATCTGGGTTCTTTCCAACTTCTGACTATTATAAATTAGGCTGCTATGAACATAGTGGAACATGTGTCTTTATTACAAATTGGAGCATCCTCTGGGTATATGCCCAGGAGTAGTATTGCTGGATCTTCCAGTAGAAATATGTCCAATTTTCTGAGGAAGCACCAAACTGGTTTCCAGAGTGGTTGTACCAGCTTACAATCATACCAGCAACGGAGGAATGCTGCTCTTTCTCCAGGTCCTCTCCAGGATCTGCTGTCAACTGAGTTTTTGATCTTAGCCTTATTTTTTTTTTACCAGTGTGAGGTAGAATTTAGGTTTGTATTGATTTGCATTTTTCTGATGATTAAGGATGTTGAACATTTTTTATGTGCTTCTCAGCCATTCAGTATTTCTCAGTTGAGAATTATTTGTTTAGGTCTGTACTCCAATTTTTAATGGAGTTAGTTGGTTTCCTGGTGTCCAACTTCTTGAATTCTTTCAATATTTTGGATATTAGCTCCCTATTGGATTTACAGTTGATAAAAATCTTTTCCCAATATGTTGGTTGCTGTTTTGTCTTATTAACAGTGTCCTTTACCTTACAGCAATTTTGTAATTTTATGAGGTCCCATTGTGGATTCTTGATCTTGCAGCACAAGCCATTGCTGTTCTGTTCAGGAATTTTTCTCCTGTGCCCTTATCTTTGTTAGAGGCACACCAAGTTATTTTATATTATTTGCTATTATTTGTAAGGTTGTTGTTTCCCTAACTTCTTTCTCAGCCTGTTTATCCTTCATGTAGTGAAAGGCCACTGATTTATTTGCATTAATTTTATATCCAGCTATTTCACTGAATTTATTTACCAGGTTTAGGAGTTCTCTAGTGGAACTTTTGGAGTCACTCATATATACTATCTTATCATTTGAAAATAGTGATATTTTGAATTCTTTCTTTCTAATTTATATTCCTTTGATCTCCTTTTGTTGTCTAATAGCTCTTGCTAGGAATTCAGGTACTGTATTGAATAGGAAGGAAGAGTGTGGACAGCCTTGTCTAGTCCCTGATTTTAGATCATGATATCTCAGGTGAACAGTAGCAGCAGGTTATCAAATTTATTTCTCAATTCATTCTGTTTTCTACAGTGGATATTTCATAGATCTGACTCTTTTATTTTCATTCAGTCTTCCTAAAAACCCTACAGTTTCATTCTGATCAATTACGTCTTCTTCAATTTTATGGAAAGGTTATCAGTGTCCAAAGACAACCCCACCTGCAGTTAAATGATGATCACATACTATGGGATTATGTGTTTTCTACCTAGAATTTGATTAAAGATGAATAACATTGATGCAGAAAGTGTTTGGCACTCATCTATTCTAGGAGTTTTTGGCAGGATAAAATGAGTGATAGAAGTTGCTAGAACTCTTCCAAAGTCTTAATTTTCCATCTCCTTTAATGGTATTATAACTGAGATAGAATTCACAGTATCCTGAGAGTATAAGTCTGTTTCTTAGTCACTCTTACATCCATGTGAGCCCATGGGAGCAAGTTGGGTCTAAAGGTATATGAAGAAAAGAGATTTAAGGTGTGTAATTTTCAAATGGTATCTTTGAACCAAAAAAAAAAAAAAAACCCTCTGGTCACTCTTTTCTTTTTCTGCCCTACTTGGATTATTAGCAACAAGACAATACCTATTATCATTCTGTCCCTCCATAAATGTCTTCTGCCCTTGCAACCTCCCCAAAAGAAATCAATCTATATATCTATATGTCTATATCTATATATCTATCTATATCTCTATCTATCTACCTATCTATCTATCTAGATATATATATAGTAAATTTTTAAAAAAAGAATAAGAAAGAATCATGCTACGTAGGCTATGACCTTTTTCTCAAATGGTTTTACTTGCAAATTTTCATTGCAATGCTTTGAGGCATCTGCCTTCTGCTACACCATCAATTCTGGATTATCACTCACGATTCCTCTCAGATATTCAATTTTTACTCTGGGTCATGGAGATCCTGTGGCTTTGGTTCTATACAATTGGTCCCTTCATGCCCTCTAGCCATTCATAGATGGGTTAGCTGTTGTGGTCAGACAACTCAAAGTTCTGGATCTGGGCCTGGATGGTAGCTGAGTTGATCAGCACACCAACTCTTTTATGCTCATAGGATCAGGGCCATCTTGTTTGTGACCATGCCACTAGGGCCAACTCTACTGAGCTGCCCACACAAGGTGTGGAATAAATACTCTTCTAAGTAAATAAAAGGTTAAATAAAAAACAATGTTGCTAGAGTATTTTAGTTGAGACTTCAATGAAAATACTAGGAAGAGAAATAATTTGTAGGAAAAATTTCAACCAATAAGATACAGTAGAGTGATATAAGTTATTGTAATACAAAAATTTTAATCTTTTATCATTTTGTTTATATTTAACTGAGAAGTAGAGATTATAGAAAAACTGGAATTTTCTTTTCTTCTTGTCAATTCTGTATTCCTCCCTGCCTTCTTTCATGATTACTTAATATATCTACATCATTGTTCAGAATTCTGGTAAAAACAAGATGATGGAAATTTATTATAAGTAATTGGCTTTCCATCATTATAGAGGCTGATGAGCTGTAAGACTTTCAGGTGTTGGACAATTTTCAGACCCAGGAGAACTGATGCATTTCCAGTCCATAAGCCATGGGGTATGGGATTCCATTCAAACAATAAAGCGTGACAACTTTAATGTCCCAGTTCAAAGACAATCAAGAAATAATCACCATATTTTACCTGGAGAAAGGCCAGCCATTTTGTTCTCTTGAGATCCTTCTTATTATCTAGCCAATCCTACTTTGTTCAAAGTGCTATGGGTTTTAAATCATTTGACAGTTTTGTTCATACATATAATGTGTTCTGATCAGATCCAATCTTATTTTCTCTGCTCCCTTATCTCTGCTACAAAAACATTGCTCTCCCAATTTTATGCACTCCTTCTTTTTAAAGGGAAGTTGAGCTCATGTAATGATGATTTCTCATGCCCAGGCAACTGCATCTTGCAGCATTCTGGAGGCCACATTTCTGAACAAATGAGACTTTCCCACCTGAGGAGCTAATAAAGGCACTCATCTATTCTAGCAGTTCCTGGCAGGACAAAAACATTATTAATCTAATGTGGTGACATATAGAATTGTTAAGATTTTCCAAGCTATACAATCTGACAGAAAGTATAGTCTCTAAAGAAACACAAAGACATTTAAAAAACAAAACAAAATAATCAAAACAACAACCAGAAAAACATGGTTTGTTGGTGCAAGTCATTCTTTCTTGCACGAAGAAAGAATATAGCATCTGAAACATTTCCTAACATGAATAAAACTACACACTTAATCCTACTGCATCAAACAAACAAACAAGCAAAAAAAGCTTAGGTATTTCCTGGTTCAGATCTCAGCCTGCTCCTTTATTAAGATATAACTTCCTTCTACTTGAGCTTGACACACAAGTAAAGCCTTTCTTGTTCTACCGAATACTTGTCTCAGTCTCATTTCTATTATATGTGTGGCAAAGATTCTGCATTTGATCAAGAAAATATTAAGAAAGAGAAACAAACTATTAAAAAGAAATGAGAGAGAAGGCTATATGGGTAAAAGTGATCACGGACAAGCTTGATGGCCTGAGTTTGATCCATTGAACTTATGATAGAAGGACAGAGCTTCCTCTACTCTGACCTTCACATGTACAACAAGGAAAGCACATGTCCCCATAGCACACGCGCGCACACACACACACACACACACACACACAAGGGGAGAGAGAGAGAGAGAGAGAGAGAGAGAGAGAGACCCAGAGACACAAAGACCCAGAGACAGCGATAGAGAAAATGGTCATAATAAAATAAAAGTTACAGAAATAAATAAAAAGAAGGAAGCTAAAAATCATTGGCTCTGAAGTGTGTAATTTTTATGTGATTACTAATATATGATTTGAGAAGGTAGAAGAAAGGGTGGATAAACTCAAATAGAGAAAAACTGATATTATCTAGAAAGATACATGCTGAAAAACAAGCAAACAGAAATTTTTGGAGACTGTTTCTTATATATCAAAAGATCTATAAAGTTAAGAGTCTATGACGAAAAGAAAATGATAAAGAAATGACAAAAAGAAATACTGAACAAATAATAATTGCTCTTTTCAAAAACTAGATGGAAATTCTTAACTATACATTCAAGGACCTCAATGAATCCTGTAAAATGTAAACTGAAAGGAATCTCTACCTAAATTCATTGTAATCAAAATGTTAAAAGACAACATGAACCCAAGAAGAAAATAAAAATTTGTAAATGTAAGATCTTCAATAATCATGAAATCAGAGTCAGTATAATGACATATTGAAAATATTAAGCAAAAATCAGTCAAACAAGAATACTATATTGGGAACTCATAAAATTGCAAAGCTTCTGTAAAGCAAACACACTGTCAATAGGACAAAAATGTAAAAGATCTTTACCAACCCTACACTCATTAGAGGGCTAATATCCAATATATACAAAGAACTCAGGAAGGTAGCCTCCAGAGAAACAAATAACGTTATTAAAAATGGGGTAGAGAACTAAATGAAGAATTCTCAACTGAGGAATATTGGATGGCCTAGAAGCACCTAAATGTTCAACATCCTTAGTCATCAGGGAAATACAAATCAAAATAATCATGAGATTCCACCTCACATCAGTCAGCCTGGCTAAAATCATAAACTCAGGTGACAGCAGATGCTGTTGAGGATGTGGAGAAAGAGAAACACTCCTCCACTGTTGGTGGGATTGCAAGCTGGTACAACTTCTCTGGCAATCAGTCTGGCAGTTCCTCAGAAAATTAGAAATAGTATTAACCTGAGGACCCAGCTATACTATTCTTGGGCATATACCTAGAAGATGCTCCAACATCTAACAAGCACACATGCTCCACTATGTTCATAGCAGCCTATTTATAATAGCCAGAAGTTGGAAACCCATCAGCAGAGGAATAGATACAGAAAATGTGGTACATTTACACGATGGAGTACTACTACTCAGTGATTAAAAAGTGACTTTAGTGTTTCTTAGAAGGGTGAACAAAATACTCACAGGAGGAAATATGGAGAAAAATGTGGAGCAGAGACCAAAGGAAAGACTATCAAGAGACTGCCCCATCTGGGGATACATCCCATATACAGTCACCAAACCTGGATGCTAGTCTGAATGCCAGGAAGTGCATGCTGAAGGTGGCCTGATATAGCTATCTTCTTAGAGACTCTGCCAGTGACTAGCCAAATGCAGAGCCATACACTTGCAGCCAACCATTGGACTGAGGACAGGGAACCCAATGGAGGAGTTGGAAAAGGGCCTGAAGGAGCTGAGGGTCTTTGCAACCCTATGTATGGAGCAACACTGTTAATGGGCCAGACACCCTGGAGGTCCTGGGGACTTGACTACCAACCAAAGAGTATATATGGAGGGACCCATGGCTTCAGCTACATATGTAGCAGAGGATGGCCTTGTTGCATATCAGTGAGAGGAGAGGCCCTTGGGCCTGAAGGTGCTCAATGTCCTAGGGTAGGGGAATACCAGTTTGGGAAGACACAATTAGGTGGGTGGGTGGATTGGGAATCACCCTCATAGAGCCAGAGGAATGGGGATGGGATAGGGGATTCCTAAAGAGGAGACTTGGAAAAGGGAATACATTTGAAATGTAAAATAAATAAATTTTCAATAAAAAGAAAAAAAATGCACTCTCTGTTTTTTAACAATAGACATCATGACAATAGATAACAAAAAGAAATTACTGAATAAAGAGAGCAAGAAATGATAAACTTTGTTGCAAATATATGAACAAAAATCAGTGACATTAATATAAATTTATCATGAAATACAAAATACACTATTGTAAACTTTTTCCCACTGTTAGAGTCCACTAAAATATCCATCTAAATTCTTAAATCTAACATCTTGAATCTAAACTCTACTATCTCTGAGAATGATAATTGGCCTCCTGTAGTGCTATGTCCAATTTTCTGAGGAACTTCCAAACTGATTTCCAGACTGGTTGTACCAGCTTGCAATCCCACCAGCAATGCAGAAGTGTTCCATTTTCTCCACATCCTTGTCAGCATCTGCTGTCACCTGAGTTTTTTATATTACCCATTCTGACTGGTGTGAGGTGGAATCTCAGGGTTGTTTTGATTTGCATTTCCCTGATGATTAGGGATGCTGAACATTTTTTGTTTATGTGCTTCCCAGTCATTCAGTATTTCTCAGTTGAGAATTCTTTGTTTAGCTCTGTAACCTATTTTTAAATAGGATTATTTGGTTTTCTGGAGTCTAACTTCTTGAGTTCTTGGTATATATTGAATATTAGCCCCATATCTGATTTAGGATTGGTAAAGATCTTTTCCCAATCCGTTGGTTGCGGTTTTGTCTTATTGCCAGTGTCCTTTGCTTTGCAATTTAATGAGGTCCCATTTTTGATTCTTGATCTTAGAGCTAAGTCATTGGTGTTCTGTTCAGGAATTTTTCCCCTGTTCCCATATCTTCAAGGCTCTTCCTCACTTTCTCCTCTATAAGTTTCAGTGTCTCTGGTTTCATGTGGAGTTCTTTGATCCACTTAGACTCGAGCTTTGTACTAGGAGATAAAAATGGATCAATTCTCATTCTGCAAAACACATGAAATTCAAGAAGAAGGAAGACCAAAGTGTGAATACTTTGATTCTTCTTAGAAGCGGGAACAAAATTCTCATGGAAGGAGTTACAGAGACAAAGCTCAGAGTAGAGAATGAAGGAATGACCATCCAGAGACTGCCCCACTTGGGGATACATCACATAAATAACCACCAAACCCAGACCCTATTGCAGATGCCAACAAGAGCTAGCTGACAGGAGCCTGATCAAGCCGTCTCCTGAGAGGCTTTGCCGGTGCCTGGCAAATACAGAAGTGAATGCTCACAAGCATCCATTGGACCAAGCACTGTGTTCCCAATGAAGGAACTAGAGAAAGTACCCAAGAAGCTGAAGTGGCTTGCAGCTCCATAGGAAGAACAACACTATGAACTAATGAGTAACCCCAGAGCTCCCTGGGCCTAAATCACCAACCAAAGAAAATACATGGTGGGACTCATGGCTCTAGCTGCATATGTAGCAGAGGATGGCCTAGTCACTCATCAGTGCGAGGAGAAGAGGCCCTTCATCCTGTGAAGGTTCTTTGCCCTAGTATAGGGGAATGCCAGGGCCAGGAAGAGGGAGAGGTAGGTTGGGGAGCAGTGGGAGGAGTAGGGGGTAGGGTATTTTCAGAGGAGAAACTAGGAAAGTGGATAACATTTGAAAGGGAAGAATCTTAGGTAATTGCCCCTTATAAGGTGATGCTCAAATTTGGGCTGGTAAGATTGTTCTACAGTGGAAGTGCCTCCTGCCAGATGTAATGACCTGACTTTGATCTCTAGGGCCCACATAACAGAAAAGAAAATAAGAACATAAGAGAAAAGTTAGTTAGTAGTAAATATCCCCAGGTTTCCAGATTTCATAGAGCAAAGTAGCCTGGTTCTCAACAAAAAAATAAGAGTAAAATGGGGTGTGTTAACTTGACAAGAAGCCGTTAAGTAGGAAATTAGGAAAATGATGATGAGTATTAGAGAAATATATGGATCACCAATAATTTTTACGTTCATGCACTTTTACAGATATTAAGACATATTTTAGCAATGGAGTACCCTTTATCCTCTTTGATGCTGCCAAGAGTAAAATGGTCTACCTATGATAATCTATGAAACTAGCTCCAGAATTACCACTTATATAATGGAAGTTTCCTATAAAGTGAAGTGCAAGGAACCAATGCCTAAGTTCCAAAAATATCAATTTTGCTTAAGACTACACTTCAGATGCCACTTACTATTTGAAATAATAAAATACAGGTTTTGGTAAATTTATCTGCAAGAAAATACTGAAAGACATTCAGGTACTATTACTGGATTTATTTTTTTTTTGTTTGTTTACCTAATACCCTCCTCTTTTGTTCCTCTGGTAGTACTCATATCTATTTTCTCTTTTCAGTAGTGTTTAGTAATTATTTTCATATTCATTTACATTTAAGCTATAATGAATAAGAACCCAATAAATCAATGCCTCCATTTAATACTTCTTTTAGAACAATATAAATATCTGTGAGTAATAAGAATCTTAATAATAAATTAACATCAGAATTTTGTACATTTTCTAGGTTTAATTTTAATGTTTTTCTTGTTTCAAACTGATCACATTTGAACATCTGTATCTTGTACTCACAAAAAAATCACTTATGAATAGAGTATTTTATTTTTTACATATTGCCACTTACTATCAGTAATGAGCATCACCATTATATTTTGTTCTTTATTTCTTTTTCATGTGTCTTTAAAATTACCAACACTGCATGGTGGTGGTAATCCCTAAGCTGGTTATTTTGCAGCACTATCATTAGCTATTCACTGAGCTGACATCCAGGTGACAATAGAAGTTGGCTTGGAAAGAGGCAACTGAGTAGGGAGGAGGATATGCCAAAAAGAAGGACGAGATGCACATGGGGGTCACTAGCAGAGGAAAATTGCCCAAACCAAACTTGGCTTCTTTTACAGTTTTGTTGGCAGGTAGGCACTGTTTATATCAGCAAGCGCTGATGTTAACAAGGATAAGCCTAAGGCAACTGAACAGTACCAACCCATTAATGAAAATATCCTTTTCAGCTGACTAAATTGTAATTACTGGGGTGAAAGAATGAATACATCACATTTAGAAAGCGATTTCTAAGTCAATTTACAGGAGACAACGTAATTGAATCTGAAGTTAAAATAATATTACTACTGGGATAAGATGAATACAGGACCTTTAACTTTCCTTCCTTTCCCTTTATCTCCAATCCACATTTAAGTTAATGCTGAAATGTAAATTATATGATATGGGTAGACAAAATATTTTTAAGAAGTCCTATAGTAAGCATAGTAAATAATGAATTACCTATGATTTCACTGTTGGAAGCTGCAAACGCCATTACAAGATGGTGCTGGCTACCACTGGCCACCGCCCATGATTATGAGTAAACAACCAATGTGCACATGTGCATAAGAGTTTTTTTACCGAGTCACTGCCTGGCCTGACACATATTAATGAGGTACTGGTAGCATAACCAATCAGGTATGGACACATCACTCCTAGGCCTATATAAGCAGCACCATTTCTGGGTTCAGGGTCTCTTTCTCCTCTGCAATCAAGCTCTCCCAATAAACGTGTGCAGAAGGATTCTATTGTGGTGTCGTTCTTGCTGGCGAATCAGGCACTCACAAATGGTGCTGAAACCCGGGAACTGCATCCCGGGAAAAAGAAACATCTTCAGGCACGAGCGAAGACCCCCTGTTACAGGGAGGATTCAGAACTGCATCGCAGGGAAGGAGCGGTTAATAAAGGTTCCTGCAAAACAGACTGCTGAGAAGGATCCAGAGTGGATTCAGAACTCTTCAGCTGGGGAACGGTGGTAATGAAGTGTTCCTGCAAAACAAACTGCTGAGAAGGATCCGACTGCGTGGATTCAGAACTCTTCAGCTGAGGAACGGTGGTACCAGTAAGTCTCCCAAATTGATCCCCGGGTTAAAGGGGGATATGTTTTTTTAAGAAAAAGGAAAAGAAAAGGGAGGAAAAATAAAAGGAATCAGTGATAAAGAAAAGGAAACAAGGAAAGGAAAAGGGAAAGGAAAGGAAAAAGGAAAGAAAGAAAGGGAAGGAAAGAAAGAAAGGATTGAGACGATAAGGTTCCCGGCTTTGGGACAAGTTAAGGAACTATGATGACCTCAGTGTAGTGATCAATAGATCCTCGCTGTGTAGTTATGCTTTTTTCTCCCATTGACCCTTTGTGGATAGGTCTGATAGTTTTGGTCTTGTTTGTTCTGATATATGGACTCTGTTACTGTTTGAAACTGTGTGTAGAGGCATTCAAGACATGTCAGAAAATCCTTACAGAGCAACAAGAAAGTATGTCGGAAGAGGAGAAGGGCTTAAAAAGAAAAAAAAGGAAAAGAAAGGAGACACAGTGTTATCAGGTGGACAGAAAGGACAAAATAAAAGCTGAGGCAGAGGAGGAAGGCGAATTAGCTTCTGCGCCTCCTCCCTATGCCTCTTCAGCAGCCGCCTATAAGTGGACCTTCTGTTCAGAGGTTTGGAGAGAGATTAGATTCTCCTAGCTGGGATGTCCTATTTTCACCCACCAAGCAGGGCAGAGATATCATGAGCCTCTAGATTTCAAAGTAATCAGTAATTTGGCTGAGTCTGTGCGGACGTACGTCTTAACTGCCTCCTATACTGTGGCTCAAGTAGAGGCCTTGAATAGACACTGCATGACACCTTCCAATTGGGCACTCTTGGTGAAAGCGTGCCTTTCACCTGGGCAGTATTTAAATTGGAAAGCCTTCCTTATTGAATTTACAAATGAACAGGCAGTGGCTAACTTTGCTGCAGGAAATCCAGCATGGGATAGGGATATGCTGCTTGGTCAAGGTCGCTTTAGACAACAACAGACAGGATATCCAGTGCAGGTGTTTGAGCAGGTGAATCAGATTGCCATAAGGGCGTGGAAATCATTGCCCACCGGTGTTGATGGTGTTGACGGTGTTGATGTGGGCGAGAGGGTTTGTTTGTGTGTTTCCCCAGGATCACCTACAACAGCTGTGGGTCCCAGAACGGCTGACCAGAGCAATTCAAAACAAGCAGAGCTATGAGGACATGGATGTTCCTGTGGCTGGAGGTGCTCCTGCAAGTGAGAACTGAGGAGCTCTGTGTTCCTGAAACCATGCTGTTGACGAATTCGGTTGTTTCCTCAATTCTTTACATCTAATGTCAGATTTTAAGCCTTAATGGAACTCGAATAGAACCCACCATTGTTGGCAATTTTACCTCTTGGCTTACTTCTGCTTTTTTTTACTTTATGGAATGGGTGGGAGTGATTTTGTTTGGTGCTGTCATATGCTGTGGACTGGTTTTCATGCTCTGGTTGGTATGCAAATTCAGAACTCAACAAAAACATGACAAGATGATTATAACTCAGGCACTTTTAGCTATTGAAAACGGCGCCTCCCCTGAAGTTTGGTTATCTATGCTCAAGAATTAGTCGGCATCTGAGTTCTCTGCTCTTGCACCCCACAGATTTATGGATCCATTGCACTGGGATGAGAGAGACTCCACGATCATTGATCAGCCCTTGCACATCGCTGAGGTTTCCTCATTGCACTCAATAGGGTGATCATGATTTCCCCACTAATTCATTCTTAAAAATTGGCTGGCCTCTTTTATAGAGTTCGCCCTAGGTCATTTAGCAGTTACTGTCACACAGCACTGTAGTATCCAGAGACAGGCAACTTTCCTTGTGCACAGACCAACCTAAGGCATGGTGGCGATAGGATTACCCTATGATGGGTAAGGCTGCGGACATTAGAGGAACGACCTAAAACAGGAGCCGCTGCGGATGGACATAATTGCACAGGCCTAGTCCAGCATCATTTTATTAAAATAAAATGAAACTCCATTATATATGAGCCCCTAAAAATAACAACTGGTACAAAGAAACTATCTGTCATACAGTGATTTAAACTATTTTCTTCATTCTTTACTTTCTTTGAGACAAAATAATTACATCATCTACCTTCATTTTTCAGATTATGATATGTAGACAAAGAAAAACTTAATAGATTATTTAAACTTACTCAGTGTTTTATAGAACTAGAGATCCAACTCTAAGACTCCATACCTCAAATTCATCTCTTTATTAATTTTACTGCCCTAGTTAAAGACAAAATGTGATCTTAAGAAGAGATGTATATTGAATTATACTTATTAACTTTTGTTTATACATGAGTGCCATAGCCATGTGTGTGGAGGTCACAGGACAATTTAAGGGAATGGGCTCTCTCCTTTCACTGCATTGTCCCTGGGAATTAACTCACATCATCAGATTTGCTAAAAGGTATATTTATTTGCTAACCCATTGCACCAGTTTCAAATGAAGGAATTAAAAGTTTTGGTTCATATTATTTTTCTAAGTTGAACCAGTAAAGTAATATTAAAATAAAATCACACCTTTGGATACCTTATTTCAGTTCATTTCTTAATTCATTTGAGCATGTTCTGTTTAGAAAAAGAAAGGGCTAAACAATGAACTTTGAGAGGGTAGCACTTTCAGAAAACACAGTCTAAATACTAAGTGTCCTCTGTTTAACTTCATCACGCAGGTTATATTAAACCAAGACCTTGTCCTTGATTTCCATTGTCATCTCATTAAAATATTGTCTATCCTGTTAGAAATCAACCTCTTAACTTTATAGTTAATTATGAAAGTCAAGCACACTTTCATTTACTGACAGCAACTGATGCTTCTAATGAAGTCAGGAGACTTTAGTTCAAATAAACAAGTGATTATGGTTGACAGCAAAAATGTAAACAATGCTCTAATTAAATTAATGAATATGATAAATGTTACGCATGCCTGGGGAGGTAACTTAGTCATGTCTGGTCCTTGCAAGCACGAGGACCTGAGTTTGAGCCCCAGAACCCATGTAAAGAAGCCAGAAATTTAGTAATTAGGATTGACACACATGAACAAATAAACCCCACAATAGTCATGGTAACAAAAGGAAAGTCTGTTAGTTCATAACTTAAAGAATAGGGATAATTCAGTATCTAGTCTCCTTCTACATGAAACATGTTATATATATATATATACTCTTTCAATATTTCCAGAAAACTGTTCAAAATAAGATTGAAAGTATCCTGCCTGGGATACCATCTATTCATTAGAACAGATAAAATTACACAGTTTTATCCATAGATTCCAGGAAACTTACAAAATATTAAAAAAAAATCCTTGAAGAATGCATAAAACAAGGACATACAACTTAGTGTAATTGAAATTAAAATATTTCATCAGAATTTTTCAACAATGATTCATGCCACAAGTAAATAAAATGTTACATTTAAGAAACTTTAAACAGTGAAACTATAATATATAATTTTGCGTCCAGCAAAAGTGACTTAAATATGTAGCCAAGGAGCTAAAGGGATCTGCAACCCTATAGGTGGAACAACATTATGAACTAACCAGTACCCCGGAGCTCTTGACTCTAGCCACATATATATCAAAAGATGGCCTAGTTGGCCATCACTGGAAAGAGAGGCCCATTGGACTTGCAAACTTTATATGCCCCAGTACAGGGGAACGCCAGGGCCAAAAAGGGGGAGTAGGTGGGCAGGGGAGTGGGGGTGGGTGGGTATGGGGGACTTTTGGTATAGCATTGGAAATGTAAATGAGCTAAATACCTAATAAAAAATGGAAAAAAGTGACTTAAATATATAAAATATTAACATCTACCTATAGGAACTTAATAACTTCTGCAAATTCACTTTGTGATAAATCTGAAGAATAAGCTTCAAGGAGTCAGTATTGCTACAGTGACAAGATAATATGGACCAACATTAATAATTAAATATAAATCATCAAATAAGAAAACAAAGCCTAAAGTAGAAAATGTTCATGTAAGTATAAGTTATTATGTTATATAGATATAACACAAAAAGCAATGAAGAAAGAACATATCAGAAATGCAATGAAATTACACATTTACAATGGTGTCAGATTTTTATCCTTATTAATTTTTATTC
Source organism: Mus musculus (assembly GCF_000001635.26). NCBI lineage: Eukaryota > Metazoa > Chordata > Mammalia > Rodentia > Muridae > Mus > Mus musculus. The sequence continues at coordinate 132,434,413 of NC_000086.7, forward strand.
TGCAACTATTCTTTTATTGAATTAAAGAAATAAGCAATTATTTTAAAGTTGAATTGTATCATTTATTGGTTTGTTTCCAAGATTTTTTTGTGCTTATATTTAGGGGTGGGTGGGTGAATGGGTAGGCGTGTGGGTGTGTTTGTGTGTATGCTTGTGGGTAGTTATGAGCAGAAGCCAGAAAATGATATCAGATGACTGACTAGTTGTGAACACTTGTGCTGGGAACTCACTCAGGCCCCTGCAAGAGTAGGTGCTCCTCATCAGTGAGTCATCTCTCGATTCCTTCTGCTTTCTAAATGAATGTTCTTTTCACTTATTCTATGTGATTTTAATATATTTTTTATTTTAAGAAGAATAGTGCTTGTATTTATTCATCTATTTCATATACTATGTATTTTCTGTTTTCATTTATAATTTTGTTTTAAAACAATATATTTTGATGATAAAGATTGATCCTGCTACTTCCTCCATGATCCTCTCTACCTCCCTACACACTCAACTCCATGTTGTTACCCTTTATTTCTCTTAAGAATCAAAATAAAAAATTGAAAGGAAAACAAAAAAATACAACAAACAAAGCAAAACAATATAAAAACTATGAAAAACAATATCATAAACAGGAAGAAACATGGAGTCTGTATAGTGTTGGCCAACTAATCTTGGGCATGGGCCCTGTTCTGTGGTGTGGTTGATATATCTAATGGCCTCCCATAGGAGAATGAGTTGCAAAGAGAAATCCTTATTTAAGATTTCTAGATTTTGTGTCTGCTTTACCTTCTCAATGCTGGTATTTTATCTGATTTGAAGGACTGCAGGTCTTGTTTGTGCTGTCATAATTTCTCTGAGTTAATTTTGTTATTAGTCCTGTCATGTGTCATGTCTGGAAGATGAAATACTTTTGAAGTCAAATAACACATCTGGATCACATCTTTTCTACCTTCTCCTTTGCATAGACCCTCATAGTTGAGAGTAGAGGCTTGATAAGCACAACTTATTTAGGAATGGCCACTCTAACCCGGGCAGTGGTGGCACACGCCTTTTTATCCCAGCACCTGGGTGGCAGAGGCAGGCAGATTTCTGAATTCTAGGCCAGCCTGGTCTACAGAGTGAGTTCCAGGACAGCAAGGGCTACACAGAGAAACCCTGTTTCAAACAAAACAAAACAAAACAAAACAAACAAAAAGGAATGGTCACTCCCAAATCTCTCACTCTCTACACATTTTTCATTTCTGGTTCTGTTGTTCATTGACCATCTTCTGCAAGAAGAACATTCTCTGGTGAGGTTTGAGTGAAGCACTGATATATGGTTATAGCACTATGTCATTTGGGGGTCATTTTATTTCTATATTCCTTTAGCAGAAAAACAGTAATATGTATTACCCTAGGCTGATAACCTGTTCAGTCTCAGGTGCACTTTATCAGTGCCATTAATGGGTTAATAACATGGAATGGGTCTTAAACGCAAAAAAAAAAAATGTGGTTTACTACCATAAAAATCTTTGTGCTCTTACTATACCTGTTTATCATTCATGTGGGCATCTGCTGTAGCTGGATGAAATTGATGATTACTTCCCTCCTCTATTAGCATAAAAAGTACCTTCCATTCCATCAACATGAATGCTAATCTCTCTAGTTATTCAGTGACTCCTTTGACATATGTATATATTTTAGAAATGTTCTACACTAGTAGGTTTCCATATGGCTTTTCAAAAAGACTTCAGTGTTAGTTGTCCCTCTCCATATTTCTTCCTGTATCCTGCTCTTCCATTCCCTTGCTATTTTTATATCTTTGAAAACTATACTTTGTTTTCCTTTCTTGAGAGAAATCTTTCTACCCTTTTATCCCTTACTAGTCATCTAACTTCTCTGTTTATTCAGCCTGAAATATCTTGTTTTGCTTGGCTTTTGAATAAAAGGAATTTCATGTTGAAAACTGTTATAAGATGTATTAGCAAAAGATAAGCCTCATACTACTTAATTAAAATTGCCAAGTATAGATTCAAATGTACACTTATATAAAAATAGAAAAAACCATATACATTTAATATTGCAAAATTATGTTGTTGACTAATAGGTTCATATATTTTATATAGTGTAACTATACAAATATTTAAACATTTAATTCTGTGTTACATAAGGTTATTTATCTCTCTTAAAAAGTTCCATAAACAATGGCAAGATTGCTCAGCAACAACCTTAAAATACCACTTACTATTAAAACAAATCAATGTATTTTGGAGAAACAGCTTATTCCATTTCTCTTCAGGAAAAGTTCTAGGAGAGAAAAAAAATAACTGATCACAGGTTTATATCAGACAGCAGGAAAGGAAGCCTATTTGTCTCAGTAATAAACTTCTAGATCCTTCTATCTTGACTCTATGAAACACATGGTCAGGCCTGTCATAGCAGTACTTTTAATACTAATTTAATATTATATTATATTGATATTATAGTATATGTGCATGGATTGCAGTCTGAGGCTAAGTGGACCCTGATCTGGATTCAGAGTATAGGTAAGATTCCTTTATTTCTATTGAGAATACTAAGATTCTTATGCATCATTATTTATTTTTATTAATTTATTTACATTCCAGTATCAGCCATTTCTCCTTCCAATACCCCCTCACATAGATTCTTCCCCCATTATCCTTACCCCTATTCCTCTGTTAAGAGCAAGCTCTCCCTGAGTATCATCCCCTACCTCCCACCTGTGGTTCATCAAGTCACTGCAGCATTAGGCACATCCTCTCCTACTGAGGCCAGAATAGGATGCTCAGTTAGGGGAACGATAATTATAGGCAGAAAACAGACTTCAGTGTAAGCCCCCACTTCAGTTAGGGGACCTGCATAAACAACAAACTGTACTTCTGCTGGATATAAGTGGGGAGGGGAAGAAAGGTGGAGTATGTCCAGCCCATGCTCACTCTTTGGTTGATGGTTCAGTCTCTGGGAACCCGCAAGGGTCCAAGTTAGTTGATTCTGTTCATTGTCCTATGGAGTCCCTATTCTCTTTGTAACCCACTATAGTTGCCCCAACGCTTCCACAAGACTCCTCAGTTCCATCTAATGCTTGGTTGTGGGTCTCTTTATCTGTTTCCATTGGCTGCTGGGAGAAGCCTCTCTGAGGACAGTTATGCTTGGCTCTTGTCTCCAAGCATAACAGAATATCATTAATGTCAGCGATTGGTTTGTGCCCGTGGGATGGGTCTCAGTTTGGTTGGTAATTATCAGTCTCTGCTCCATCTTAGTCCCTGCACATTTATAGACTGGACACATTTTGGGTCAAAGGTTTTGTGGGTGGATTGCTGTCCTTATCCCTCCACTGGAAGTTCTGCCTGGCTACAAGAATTGGCCACCTTAGAATACATTATATCCCACTGCCAGGAGTCTCAGCTAGAGAAGTCTCCATAGATACCCTTGAGCTTTCCCTGGTCCCAGGTTTCTGGCATACCCTAGAGATTATTGGACATCCATTTTCAATTCTCTCTCCTCTGTTCACCATACACTTAATCCCACAAACACACCTGGCTCACCACCCCCTACCTTTCCCCACCCAGTATTAAGTCCAATCTCATACCTTACATTGCAGCAAATCTGCTTTCACTACATGTTCTGCCACAATTTTATTTCATAACATAAAGTACAGTTAAGTTGTATTATTTTTACAGGTTTATTGTTTGTTTATTCAAATTGAAGGTACATCTTCTGAAGACAATGCACTTGTGCTTATATTCTATAAGCATGCCTGTGAAATTGAGCATGATACCCATTTTCTATCTATATATATTCTGTCTTTCTGTCTCTTTACCTGCCTAACTTTGCTGAATATGTAAATAAACATTTTGAGATGAAGGGTTGTTTTGCTTTGTTTTGTTTTTTAACTAAAAATAAAATCCTGTCTCCATAAAGTATGGAACCATCATTTGAGATTTGTATTTCTTGTTTTTTTTTTTTTTTAACTACATTTTATTTGGGAGATAGGCTTCTTTTTGTGCTCTTTGTGATATTCTTCTAAGACATCATTTCATAGAGTAGTTACAGATACACACAGAGATACTTAAAAGAATGAGACAGAAATCTTGTTCCCTCTGTTCCTTATTGAGCACCTTGGTGGGAAGGCGCAAAAATGCATCCATTAGTCACACATATCTTTCCTTGAGTGCTTTGTTCACCAGTTTTCTTAGAACACTTATTCAAATCAGCCACACATCAGAAGAGCCGACGTTCATCTAGCTGCCCAAGGACCTACATACCCACTGTGTTACTGAAGATGATGCTGTATTTCTTGGCAACCTTTTAAATATGTGCAGTACCTGGAATGCCTGGGAAATATTTTCTCTGAAGCAACCTCTCAGAATTGGAATAGAGAGCTGATTACTGTGGTTGTCAGAATGTATGCACCGTCCAGAAGCATAGGAAAGCTTTGGAAAGAGATAGTCCTTCACTTTACAACAAGTAACTAACAACAACAGCAATAAACCTCAGTTAAAACAAAACTAAATAGAAGAAAATGAACATGATTCTAGTGTTTTAGAATGAAGTCTGAAACCCTAAATGCATGTGACTTGTGGAACCCAGAGATTTGAGTTGTTCAATGTGAAATCCTATTTCCAACCCTCTTTAGAATGGAGCAGCTCTGATTATTTATAAAATGTCATATGGCAGTTCCTCCAGGGTACTTCACCCTAAAAATTAAAAATAATAATAAAAAAAACCTCAGAGTTTTTCAACTCAACAGCAGTGTCATCTCAGGGCTTATGTTGATTTTTGACATGAATATTGAGGAAGAAATTGGCCTCAGAGGGATCTCTTTTTATATTTTCTTCAGTTAAAAGAGGTTAGAAGTGATTTTGAAGATTCCTTTGTTTTGTAGACTCTGCATTCCTATGATGCACTTGGAAGAATCTCAATTCCTTAATGATGGGCATCCAGTGTATAGCAGAGAGTGTAGAGGAGTTAAGATTATTTTAGACTTTGCTGCTGGGACCTTATCTACTGATTTTGTGAAAATGGATCATTAAGAGTCAGCTGGAATAATGCAAATCATTAGCAATCTTCTTCAGTAAAGAAATGATTATTCTACACTGTCCAGACACCGGGAAAGACAATGTACAAGGTCTGCTAGCAAGAATGAGGCTTTGACAAGACAACAGTATAGGACATAGGAAAGAGATTGATTCCCTTAAAATACTTGTGTATTGTTATCTACTAAATTTGCATTATTAAAAACTTCATTTTTTATATCAAATGCTTAATTTCTTTTATTCAAACTCTAGTCTAGGACAACTTAGTATAAAATTATTTATGAGAACTATAGATAATATATTATTGTTGACAGATCATATTTTAGCCAACATGTTGAAAAATGCAAACAACTATTATCTAAAATTTAGAATTATATGATATCGGTCATTGCTATACCAAATAGTTGAAGTTGAATCAGAAATTTCTGCCAGTGTTTTATTTTGTTGTCAGCGAGCTATGCTATCACTTTTAATCTCTTGAAGTTTTCATGAAAAACCTAGAAGGCTGTGGTGTTTGAATATGCTTGGCCCAGTGGGTAGCCAAATTAGGAGGTATCAACTTGTTGGATTAGGTGTGACCTTGTTGGAGAAAGTGTGTCACTGTGGAGGTAGGCTTTGAAGGATCTTCCAAAGCTCAGGATCTGCCCAGTACAGAACAGAGACTCCTCCTTGCTGCCTGCAGAGAACTCTCCCCCCATACTTTCAGAGCAAGATGTAGAACTCTCAACTCCTCCAGCTCCAAGTCTACCTATATCATGCCATGCTTCCCACCATGATGACAATAGACTGAAACTCTGAAACTGTTATCCAGCCCCAATTAAACATTGGTTTTTCTAAGAGATGCTTTGGTCATGGTGTCTCTTCACAGCAATGGAAAACCTAAAACAGAGATTAAGTGATTAAATAAATAAACATTGAGATTCCAATAATGGACAATCATTTACATATCATATTATATATGATTTTACTGAAATTGTAATTAAATTTTTGGGTAGGATTATATGTTGTTTTATCATTTGAATAAACCATATCTAATAAAGCAAGAGTGAAATCAAGATGGCAAGATACAAGTACACGTTATTGATAAGACTTGTTGGAATGTTTTACTCTGTTACTAAGATTTCAGACCAAAAGCACTTTTCTTTATTGAACTGTAGAGTTGAATCTGGGTCTGTTCCAGAACGTTACGAAGATGTCAAATGTCATTAGAGGCAGCACTCTGACACTAGAGACATAACTTTTTAAAATCACTTTCATATGACTTCTGGGTGAATGTAAACCAAACAGTAAAACAAAAATGCAACTGCATAAATTTTCAGAGTACCCTGAGAACAACAATCGCAATCCTTTAGAGACACTTTCAGAGATTGAATGAAAAAATAAATCTATGAATTTAGTGATATTATTTTGCAGTTATTTCGTACCAGACACCATTTTGAACACTAAGAGATGTCTGGTCTTAAAATACTCACATACTTCTACCTCTATTGGGAGTCAGTGTATATTTGAATATAAATATCTTATATGTAAGATATTGTATAACCTGCATGATGATAATACGTGTGTGATTAGCACTTATCCACTGTTTGGTGGCATCTTTAAAAACTGTTTTTTAAAAACTTTTTATTTTATGGAAAATAGGTTCTTTATTCATACCATATATCCTTAAATTTTCATTAGCCTACTCCTTCCCAGTTCCTTCCTGCCTCCCATTCAGCCCCCTCCAGATCAACTCACTTTCTGTTTCTCACTAAAAAAGAACAGATTTCTAAGAGATAAAAAAACAAACCTGACAAAATAAAATATAGTAAGATGAAGCAAAAACTATCATATTGAATTTGGACATGGCAACCCAACAGGAGGAAAGTGTCCCTGGAGCACAAAAGAGAGTCAGAGACAGCAATGGGAGGGACTCCCCTGGAAGCTTGATGCTCTAGCATAGGGGGATGCTAGAGGGGTGAGGCAGGAGTGGGTGAGTGGATGGAGGAGCACCCTCATACAGGCAAAGGGTCAGGGGAGGGGGGTATGGGATGGGATGGGGAGGTCTGTGGAGGGGTAACTGGAAAGGGTAATATCATTTGCAATGAATAAAATGATTATTATTGTAAATGAGTAAAATTACTAATAAAAAAGAAACAAACAAACAAAGAGTCAGAGACTCACTCATTCTCACAGTCAGGAGTCCCCAAAAAATATTGTGCTAGTAGCTATACATAGAGGACCTGGTATAAAACTATGTAGGCTTTGTGCTTGGGGTAGTCTCTAAGTCCATATGCATCTTGCTTTTTTGATAAACATCAGCTTGATCTCCTCATGTCCTTTACCCCTCTGACTCTTACAGTAATTCTGCTTCCTCTTCCTTGGGATTCACGGAGCTCTGAGATGAGGAATTTGATGGAGACCTCCAATTTAGACATTCTCTCCATAGAATATCTGTTTGTGTGTCTCTGTATCTATTGCCATCTGATACTAAAGGAAGCCTCTCTAATATATATGAGTATAGCACAATAACATTAGGATTCATTTTATTGACATCTTTAGATCCATGTGTTGGCATAACTTTTTTGCAACCAACTTTAATAAACGTTCAACCTACCCTCTTGTCCACCACCTACCAGAGGTAGTGGAAGAGAAAAACTATTAGAATATGGGGGAAGTTTATCTCTTTAACAATAGTGCTTTGATGGTGAGCTCAATCTTCTTTGGCAGTAGTTCAGTCCTGTAGCAAATGCCAAATATGAATCAGCATCTGCAGACCAGTCCTGTAGGCTGACAGATACCGCACATGTACCAGCATCTACAATACAGTCTTTTTGGAAGGCAGACACCAGGCATTAACAAGCAGCTGTAGTTCAACCCTGGAGAAACCACAAGGCTTGTCTATCGGCCTGGGGCCAGGCCTCCTGCAAGCTGCCTGCCCAAACCTCATAAGCAGTTCTTGGAGGAGTTTCTTTCAATGGCAGCCTTACCACAAGTTGAGTGCAAACCAATATATGCATGTCATTAATGAAGAATAGCAAGGCAGAGCAAACCAAGTCAATGCTCAGTGCTCATCCTTCACTCTGAGGGGTCCTTTTTAATCTTCTTCATCAAGGCCCTTCCATGTGTTTGCTATATCAAAACACCCTTCCACCTGTGTTTTCTTCATGAAAACATTCGTTCCTATGTCTGCTCCAGCAAAAGTTTTTTCACCTGTGTGTGCCAGCAAACCGTCATTGACATAACTGACTTTTCAAAGATATGAGCTTTCCTTCACCCATGTTTGTTGTTGTTGTTGTTTAATTCCAGGTCTCTAATCTATCCTGTATCTAGTTCTTGGTTAACTAAGCAGGGTCATGTATGGGTTCCTTCTGGAGCGGGCCTTAGTTCAAGTCAGATGTTCATTGGCTACTCTCACAAGTCCTGTGGTAGCATTACTTTAGCATATTTGCATTAAGTTTTCCCTTCTTTAGGTTTCCAACACATACCCATATGCCTCCTCCAATTCCAGCCAGTTTTCCTCTACATTTTACCCCATTTCCCCTCCAAGTTTATCTTCCCTGCTCCCATCCCCACTTACCCCTAGTCAGCCTATAAAGAATATTCCAATTTCCTCTCCCAGAGAAATACATCCCTCCTCTTTACCTAATATCTCTGTATCTACAGGTTGTAGTTTATTTATTTTACAGCTAATTTTAACTTAGAATTGAATACATGCCATATTTATCTCTCTGAGTCTGGGTTACCTGATTCAGGTTGAATATTTTCTAATTCCATCCATTGGCCTGCAAATGTTATGTCCTTTTTTAACACTATGTAATACTTTAGTCCATAAATGTACCATAATTTCTTCATTCATTCTTCCCTTAGGAGACATGTAGTTTGTTTCCAGTGCTTGTGTATTACAAATACAGTTGCAAGGAATATGGTTGAGCAAGTATCCTTGTGGTAGGATGGAGGGTCCCTTTGGTATATGTATAGCAGGTGTGCAGCTGGGTCAATGCAGATCCAATCCCAGGTTTTCTGAGGAACTGTCATATTGATATCCATAGTGACTTTCAGACTTTGCACTTTTACCAACAACAGAGGGAGGAGTGTTTTCCTTGTTCCACATCCTCCCCGGCATGAGCTGTCACTTGTGTTATTGATCTTAGCAATTTTGACTGTTCGAAGGTAGAATTTTAAGGTGGATTTAGTTTGCATTTTCTTGATGGCTAAGGATGTTGACTATTTCTTTAAGTGTTTTTCAGACATTTGAGGTTCCTCTATTGAGAATTCTCTGTTTAGATCTATAAAATATTGTAAAAATTGGATTATTTAGGTTTTGTGATATTTAGTTTTTTGTAAGGTTTAGATATTAGTCCTGTATTGGATTTGGAGTTTGTAAAAATATTTTCCATTTTTGTAGGGTGCCTCATTGTCTGATTCACAGTGTCCTTTGCCGTACATAAAATTTTAAATTTCATGAGTTCTCACTTATTAAATGTTGAACTTAGTGCCTGTGACACTGCTGTTCTGTTTATACAATTGGCCCCTATGCCAATGTTTAAGGATATTTCCCATTACCCCTTCTGTCAGGTCCAGTGTATCTGTTTGATATACTGTTATGTTTATGTTAAGGTCCTTGATTCAGTTGGATTTGAGTTTTATGCAGGATTATAAATATGAATTGATTTACATTCTTCTACATGTAATCATTGTTTGTCCAGCACTGTCAAAAACTGTTTTTATAAAGACATCTCTAGCATATAAATGGTGAGTTTGATTCTTCTCTCTTTGATTCTTTGCTCTCTCTACTCATTAAACCTGCAGCTACACATTCTAGGGAAAATTTGATTCCCCGGGGAATCAAAGGATGAGGCAGCTTCCAACATTTTGTTATATTTTTGTTTGATTGTTTGTTTCAGGACAATTATTTTCTCCATAGACCCTATCAGCAGTTGTTAGTTAAGGGCACATTTTTGTACTGCATTAAACATGAAGTATAAAAAGAGTAGGAATTCATGCTAAGTAAAAGTTGTTGAGACTTCTACAGAGGTGGAATGCCTATGCAGTGGCTAGCAGGAAGCAGGTGCTATTACCATATAAAGGAGCTGACATTATACACTTTGATTTATAAATGGATATCATGATTATATATATATATATGTATATACATATACATATATATGTGTGTGTGTGTGTGTGTTTGTGTTTGTGTGTGTGTGTGTGTGTGTGTGTGTGTGTGTGTGTAAATGAGCATAGTATCAAACTGGCCTCTAAATTTGTGTTTCTCTATCTATATCCTAATGAAGCTCTAAGATCTCATCACAGAAGTTTGTGCAGTGAAGAATGTTTAGCAGAGACAAACAAAAGTGGTCAAAGTACAAAGGATAAGTGTCAGTAGGATGCTCAGCCATAAATGGAATATCTAAATCACCTCCATTCCCCAGGGCTTAAAGATCATCTGGTCATCATGGACCAAAGCAAAGTACCTTCTGGATATGCCATGAGAGTTAATAGTAGTTGTGGATCCTTGCACAAGAATGAGATCAAACCAGCCATTCTAGTATTGATTGTTAGGAGAGGTCAAGAGCACACACCTTTAACTGAGAAGCTGTTTACAGTTGATAGCTTCTTGGGGGAAGAAAATTAATTTTCTTTTTGGGAGTGTCTCCTAGTATACTGACAAACTTCCAGTGAGGGTGCATGAGTTGCACAAATTAGACTCAGTGTTCTTGATTTTTTTTTTAATAAAAAGAAGACATCAGGCACACAGGTCTTGAGGTGCAAGTTGGAAGAATTTGTGAGGAAATATGACAAAATTACCTTTATAACATTACTCAAAATTAATAAAATAGCATAGTAAAAGACAAAGTAGTGTTATGCACTATCCTTACTCAGACCACAGAAATGACAGACAAGAATACATTTGGTCTAATTCATTACAGAGTTGTTTTCTGGTTTTTCTTCCTTATATAGGTCTTTTCTACTGACTCTTAATTTGGCTTCAACCCTGGACTTGATGTTTAAAATTATTGTCTTAACTTTTCATTTCTTGGATATTTTACCACCCTAGATCCTGCCATTGGGATTGTTTATGAAGTTCCCATCAATGCCATGACCCAGCATATTCTGGGTCTCTTTCTCTCGCCAATCATGCTCATCAGCCTGAGACTGCTAAATAATAATGCACGTATTAATGTCAGTCTGTGCTTGAGAATGTGTCCTCAAGACACAGTAATGTCAACATCATGCATACGGTCAAAGGATCCCCTAGCATAATGTTGTTGATAGCGGACAGCATTGCTTTTTGCCCCTGTAGTTGCCTAGATGCCATTTCAGTGGCATTTTGGGTTGCTAAGCCGTTTCCCTGGGAATTGTTATGTCTATATCCTGGGAGCACAGAGCTCTACAATCAATTGCCATTGTAGAAAAAAAGATATATTGTAACATTCCAAGTCAGTCAGTTAACTGTACTGTGACTTTTCCCTTACCCCATCTATAAACCATGGGGTTTATACATGTCACCTCAGGACGGTATTATGAGAGTTAATGAACCAGAGGTTGTAACGGGGATTTAGCCTGTCAGATGAAAGGTGCTACTTAAGTATTGAACGTTCCTGTTTTATGTGGCCTGATTCTTCAGGGCCAAAGCAACATATCAGAAAGTCACAGTACTGCTATTAAAGGGCAGAGGAGACCATCAGTACATTCTCAATGTAAGGTGTAAACACAGTCTCCACAAAGAGAGGCTTCAACAATCTCTTTTCTTTGCTGCAGCTGCCATAGCCCCTGCATGATAAAATTAGTCTCATTTTCCCCAATTTGTCCTTGGTTCCCTTGACACAACATGCATTCCCTCAAAATACCTTCTGGATGAAATGAGCTATGGTACAGAAATATAAGGTGTACAAATACATCAACTCGAATGGATGATAAGAGAACAAACCTGCAGGGCAAACAGTGCCTCTGGCAGGTTTTTAGCTGTTCCTTTTGAGATACAAAAGCAAGAGGACATCTGCAGCCAAGATGCATTAAAAGGGTTTTGTTATCACAACTGTGAGGAAAAGGTAGAGCAAGCCAAATGGGGAAAATGTAATTTGTCACCTCCAAGCAGCATTTGTGCAATTTGTAGACAAACAGTCACATTATGTGACCTTTCAAAAGAACTCTCATCCTGCTTGTATTACTGAGCAGTGTGACAATCATTCAGGGCCTATTCTAACTTGGGGTTCAGTTTTTGTTCAGTTGATATCCCCATGGACTCCCTCATTTCCCATCTGCTGGGCTCAACTTCTGCTGTCTCTAGCCACTAATCCTACTAAGAAGGCTCCTGCAGAGGCACCTAGATTCAGTGTCTGTTGCAACATGTATCTATTGACATTTGAAATTATTATGTTTTAAATATATTCTTGCCTACCACAATTGAAAGCAAGTTCCCATTTATAATGAGATTAGCTGTAAGGGATTTGGAATATACTTTGTTTTGTTTGTAATTTCTACAGACACTCCTCACTTACCATAATAAAGCTGGTTTTCCGATCTAGGGGGAAAGGCCATAAATATTCACAAGTTTAGAGGGAAAAATCTATTTTTTTTTTCTGAATAATGAAAGAAAAACCTGCAGTGAGAAAACAGAGAAGTCAGGGTTCTGTTTCATGTTTGTTTTTTTTCCCCTCTGTGCAAGCTTCTTGCAACTTTTCTTTTATTTCATCCTACCCTCCTTGTAGGAGTAAGTAAGGAAAAAGTAAAAGACTCCCTCCTGGTTTTTCCTCATTCATAGATACCCTGAGGCTTACAAGATGATATTTCCTCCATTAGAGCCGGTCCCTCTAAATCAGCTGTGTGAAGAACACCTGAATCCTTCTAGACCTACATATTTACTAAGTTTTACAAGCTGAGAAGCACAGGCTCTTGGGGAATTAGGAAGTGTTTTGAATTAAAACAGTTTGGCCTGATGTTATGAATACAGCTACATAGAAAAAAGAAACAACAAAAAACAAACAACAACAATCCAGAAACACACACACATACACCAGTGTTTTTCCTTTACCCCCGAGCTGCAATTTTTCCCAGGAGCTTTTGACACTTTTTATTCATGGTATGTAATCTCTTCTGAATCTTGTTGGAAATTATTTTTCATATTTAACATTCATTTACTATTAAATAGGATACATTCCCATGGATTTGAGAATTAAGAATATTCACTCTTCATTATACAGTTAAACCTCTTTGGTTACTGCTTCCTCTTTCCCCGGTACAGAGGTAAGTTATTTGTACTTTTACATCTCTACTTTTTATATTCCTGTTCTTTGAGGAAAGATTTCAGTCCACTATGATGTACACAGCACAACACACTGAAGCCCATCTCTTTTGTCAAACATGGGACTTAGGAAGCCTGATAAATAGCTGAATTTTTAATTACTGAAATATCAGTGAAGAAGATGTTTCTTTCATTTTCCTTTGCACCAGTTAATTTGTAGAGGTGTTGATTTTTTTCTTCAGATTTTTAAGGCCAAGAGACAAGTTCCTGGAATGGCACAAAAGAATCAGAAGAAAGAAAATTGTCTAACTGACAAGAAGAGCCTATATATCCTAACAAGTAAATTCTAGATAGTGCTTTGGTTTGGTTTTGCTTTCATGGTGTGTCTAGAAATATACTTCATGCTTTTAGCGTAGAGATCAAAGGCTTGATGGAGTTGCACCTTTGCTGCTTGGTGCCACACATGAAACATGAGCAAAGTACTGTTACATTGAAAGTAGGCTTTCTTTGCCACACTTAACTCTGATTTGAGTATCATGGCATTGAGTTGTAAGAATTTTACTTAGAAGTGAAACAGAAATGATCTTTCTCGAAAAAAAATATATGAAAAATGAGAATTTTGATTTGAATCTGAATACTGTCCAACCATCCACTAAAGTTCATGAAATACAATCAAGGACCAATTCCCTAGGGGGGAATTCTTATCTAACTAGAGAAAAGAAACATTAGGGAATGGTTTACATTTCAGAATTTAAGCTCTACAATGATACTAGAAAGAGTTGTGAAATTTCTTTCCAAACCTAGAAAGAATCATTTAGTGAAAAATAACTATACCTTGCAACAAAAGTTGTTATAACAAAGTTGAAGGGATCTTAAGTCGGCATATTTCTAAGGCACTTGCACAGCCATGCTATTTTTGCAGAACTATTTATGATAGCCAAGTTGTAAAATCAACTCAGGAATCTTTCAACAGATGAATGGACAAAGAAAATGTTGTTTATATTTTGTTGGATTTATATTGATGTGACAATATATTCATCTATAAAGAAAAATGGAATGTGATTCTGTGATATCTATGCAAGTAAATTATCATACTAAACAAAATAAAGTAGACTCAGAAAGACAAATATGTTTTGTTCATTTGTGCATCCAAGTTAGATACAAAATACCTTGTGGATTCTATGTAGATATATAGCACCATACTGAAGAAATATTTTTAAAATAACTAACCAGAAGCAAAAGGGAAAAACAGAGAAGTGAATATAAACATCTATTCGAGATATACTTATATTGTCTTCATAAAACACATCACTGTACACAATGGAATTTTTGCAAAGAAAAAAAGCAAAGGAAATGTTTGGGGGCACAGGTAGAACGAGTTATTTATATGAAAGAGACTCTATTTTGGTGATTACACTATGATTTTAGAGACAAGGTCTGGTGCTCACTGACTAGGTCCAAGAGAAGATTATAAAAATAAAGCCCTGCCCTCATAAATTTAGAACCTGTCGCTCACAGCCCCAGTCCATCCAACATTTTGGCATTGCCATCTACAAAATTCAAAGTCAAGAACCTTGTAATTCTGCTATTTTTTTTTTGAAAAAAAACTTCATGACATTTTAAGAGCTTACAATTATGTCTTGTGCTTAATTCATAGCAATTCTCTCCTTACAGTAGTGTTAGGCCAGTGGTCTAGAGGTTGGATATGCTGAGTGGAGCTTGTTACTTCTTCAGTCCACATTCTGCTTTCCTTCCATTTCTTCTTTGGCTTTTCCCATACCTCTTAAAATGTTTCACTAAAAAGAAACAAAGAATCAATTTACTCCAAGAAATCCAGATGTCATCTTCTGTTCCTTTGCTTTGAATAGCTTTTGGAACTGATTTTTTAAAAATTCATTTTCTTGAAAATATATTATTTTCTCATTTAATATATTCTGATTATAGTCCCCCCCCCACTTATCCCAGACCCACACCACCACATCTATCCTCTGGATACTTTAATTTGTGTCTCCCATTAGAAGAGATTACAACCAAACCAGGCAAAAATAAAAGGGACCTAGCATGACTGCCCTCCAGAAGACCCAACAAGCAGCTGAATGAGTCAGATACAGATATTTGCACCCAACTAATGGACAGAAGCTGCTGACCCCTGTGGTTGAATTAGGAAAAGTTTGAAAGAAGCTGAGGAGGAGGGTGACCCTCTAGGACCAGCATTCTCAATTAATCTGGACTGCTGAAAGATCTCTCAAACACTGGACCACTAACCAGGCAGCATACACCAGCTGATATGAGACCCCCCAACTCATATACAGCAGAGGACTACCTGGTGCGTGTTCAATTAGAGATGATACAGCTAACCCTCAAGACATTGCAGGCCCCAGGGAGTTTAGAGGTCAGGTGGGGTAGGTGGTGGTGGGTGGGGACATCCTAGTAGAGACAGGAGGTAGGGCAGAGGTATAGGATGTGGAACATTCAGAGGCTGGACAGGGCAGGGAATAAAATCTGGTGTGTTTAATTAATTAATTAATTAAAACATGAAGCAAAAACTTTCATGTCGATGTTGTACAAGGCAAACCAACAAAAGGAAGAGTCCTGAGAGTAGACACAAGAGAAGGGGACACACTCATTCTCACAATACGGAGTCCCATAAAAATACTAACCTAATAATTATATGTGCAGAGAACCTAGTACTGACATGTGTAAGTCCTGTTCTTGCTGCTTTAGTCACTGTGAGCTCATATATATGCTTTGCTTGTTTGATGTAGAGGACAGGAATATATAAGATTTTATATAAAATTATAACATCTGCATATGAACACTACTTTTTACAGATTAAAAAGGGACTTTTATGTTAGTTTTGGCAATTTACAATAGAGTAGAGGTCTTCCAACTTTCAACATTTTGTACCTGCATTAAATAATTAAAGAGACTTCATGGGAACCACATTACTTGCACAGTCACTATGTTATTAATATAAGATCTTTCACATAAGTTCTCTCAGGAAACATATAAACTTATTTTACCATATTATTTATTATGAATATATATTTTTATTATATAAAGTACAAATAGGTAGACAGATTTTAAGGAGATCTCTTCTTTTGCCACATGTTTCAGTGATCTTCAGGCTTGGTGCTAAATGCCTTTACTTACTGAGCCATCAAACAAGCCTGAGATACTTAAACTTCTTGAGCTATAAGGATAAATTTTCAAATAGTAACATGTATTCAGTTGTCTCTATTTTTCCTAGTGCTGCATAGGTGGAAAGGAAATGAGAGGGGTCTTCAATAACCTTAGGCCAGTCATCAACATTTTTTTTCTAAAATGTGAATGTTACTTATCTTTTGTTTCTTCAGAATAGTGTGACTTTCACCACAGATTTGACAATTGCTGACACTGAAAAGGAAAAAAAAATGGAGATCTCTTATCTATCTAATGACAGTGTATATGAGGATGGTGAATACAGAGCCACGATTCAGTGTTATGCTTCCAGAGGTTTCTTCTTGTCTTTCCTGGGCCCTATAGAATATTCTCAATTGTGATGAAACAGCCAAGGAATGTTGATTGTATGTTTTAACATTTCAAGATATTTTCATTGTATTCAAGGATAAAAAAAAAGTGCTTTCATGAATGCATGCCAATGTATGTTGATACTTCTTTCATTTCCTCTATAACTTTCTCCCCTTTTCATAACTTTTGCACTTCTTTTTCTGTAACTATTATCCTGATATGCTTGGCCCTAATTGATTTTTTTATTTTTATTTTTTTAATTCCATTCCTCTATGTTTGTACTCTTTGTTTTATATTTGTGATAATTTGCATGCCAGAAGCAACTAGTTTAATAGGCCTTTGTACTGCATTTCTATACAATGTGCTCATATGAAAGATTCTAACATTAAAATTGGTTTCTGCTTTTTTGTGTGCTCACAAAAATGAGGATTTCAATGGAATTCTTTTGAATCCCTTATCTACCACATTTATAGGCTTTTTCTTTCTTTCTTTTTTTAAAATCACTTTATTTCAAAGCACAGGGCTCTTTTTTTCTTAAACCTTTATAATCTCATAGAGATTACTTTCCTCATCAGACTAATTATATAACACTACTTTCTAGGGAAATTTTGCAATAAAATTTCCATAAAAAGATCATTATATTCTTCAGCTCAATCATTAGATAATTTACTGCATGGCTTAATTTGACTTTGTTCATTTTTGATAGGCTTTGTAAAATAGTGGCAACACAGATACTAAGAAACGTATTGTGGTTTGGATTCATAAGATTTGCTTACTCTTAATGAATGCCTGAAACAAATAAATGAAAGATCCATTAGTAAAAATGTAGTAGTCTTCCAAATATATTCTGTCGCATGTTATTTATCACCAATAACTAATATTTCACAAATTTCCACTATTTTAATCACTTTTATGTAAATTCAATGATATTTTATTGAATTGTAGGTCTACTTTGCACCTGAACTTATTCTAAGCATAAGAGAATGTTAAAAATAAGACTGGAACAAGAGAAAGAAAAAGAAAAATCAGAAAGAGCTCACAATCTGGTTTAGTTGAGAAAAGTAATAGAAGCAATTTTGTTCAACAGTGTGAAGTACTGTTATATAGGAATAAGGAACGTTTTGCCAACCCACAGATGGGTATGTAAGAATAGGCAATTTACATGGGGAAAGATCATAGAAAAGTATTTGGATCACATCAACATATTTACCTGACTTAACTGCCCTAGTTCATCATTCAGCCTCACGCTGACTCAACACAACCTCCAATTAATACCTAATAAAGTAAAAATTTAGGTCCCAATATTTTTCGTATTAGATGTCATAAGATGCTTTTCCCCTATTGAATTCCCAAGTCCTGACTACTCCAAGACACGAAGACAATCATTTTATATTAAAAGACGGCTTCAGAACTAAGGTATGTGAGTATAATCCAAAGTGACCAGACACAAGATTTATGGCTTCCCCAAGCCATGACCCCATTAATGCTCCATGCTCATCAACTGTAAATGTTCTGTTAAGACCTGGCAATGCTTCATGATGGCCAAGAAATGTGAGATGACCATCTTCTGAAATCTAATAGCCTTCTTTATTGAAAGGATACAGTTTGCTAGCATTCATCGCCAGTCAAGATTCTCTGCTGTTTCAGGTGCACATATCTAATCTATGATAAATGTGAAGTCAACAAAGCTATAGACCATAACATGCTTCTGCTTGTCTCTTCAAGATTCAGTCATGGCCGTGTGTATATAATCGTTTTTCAAACATACCTGTTGTGTTCTTGATAACCTTGAATAAGAGAAAGCAACCCATAAAGTAACATATGAAAGTAGAGTGATTTAAAGTTGTGGTCTAAGTATAAAGTTCAAAGTAGCTGGCACATTTGTCCTTTGAAAGTGTGGAGCCAGAATTCTGGTTATCTCAAGACTGGCTTTTAGGTTCATTATGTATTCACAACAACAAAAACCCTTTACACTCTATCCACTAGAGGGCAATAAATACATTACACAGGAACACTCCCCCCCACCTGGACTTGGAGCCAAATAACCTAAAGTGACTCCTATAAATACACAACGTAGAGAGATCCTTCCATGTACTTATTATCCCAACAGCTGTTTTGGTTTCCTTCTATGGGTAATGACCTAGAAGTAGCAACTGAACGTGATATAAAAATCTTTTCTTTGACATTAAACTACATCTCTTTCTGACACTTAAAATAGCTAACAAGAAAAGAAGCACATTGCCTGAGGTAAATGAGATTTCACTTTCGATAAAACAGCATTCAACTTTGTCACACAGTTCTCTATATCTCTTGCTTCTAACAGGAGGTATACACATACAGATAAAATATTTATCAATTCATCTTGGTGATTGGACTGTTTCTCTTTTAGTGGCTCTTCCTACTACAAATCTACCAGTTTTGGCTAAGACTGATAGAATAAATGCAAAAATAGCTGAAAGAATAGAATCACACCACTTTGATGACTTGAGAAAATAATTAAAGGACTTGGAATTGAAAAGAAAATGTAGTAGATAATTGTCTTCATAAGGGACAATCAAATGCAGGCATGGTTAATACTGGAATTTTCAGGAAATATAGGCATCTTTCACTTATTTATATTAATGGAGCAGTTTCAAATCAGTTATGGGACATGATTGTCCTTCCTAGATGAATGAGAAATTGATAGGCTATGTAAAAGCTCAAATTCATAAAACATTTCAAGTTTCTTAAAACTAACCAAGATAATTCTCTTTCTATGTGGCATATGAAATTAAATGCAGATAGGATTTTTTTTAGTTCATTGACATATTATAAAAATTTATGTGTTTTAAAGGGAAAAGTATGCTATTATGTGGTAAAATCTCTCATAGTATCTTAGCAAATCTTTACATGCACATGTTCAAAGTGCACTCAATACCATTAAATGTAAAAATTAATCTTAATTCTCAATATATTTTACAAGATAAAGATGCTAGAATCCATGGCAATTGCTTTATAAGACTGCTTCTTACTGGTTATTTGATTGAATGATATTGTTCATTCAGTCTGAGGCCATTCACACTTCCCTAGACACCTTAGGAATACTTTCTTTGGGAACAGCTTCTGGATTTAATACAGAGACCTAGTTTCCTCCTTTCCATTGATAGCAATGATATTTGAAGTGCTACCATCTTAGTTTGCCTAATATTTAAAAGTGTAAATACATGTTAACATGGCCGGATTGCATCCTTTCTCTACCGTAACTCTGTTTCTAATTTAAAATAAAAAATAGTGCTCCCAATTTTATTTTATTTTTCTGTACATGGCTGTACCTAATGGTTTCTTTTTAGCTTTTAGAGACTTTCAGTTTAACATAAAAGTTACAAAACATGAGAAAAAGACAGCTGTGTGATACTGGAATAAGCCTTGATTTTTCAATCTCACATATGACTGACACTTGGCAAGATGATTTATTGTGTAACCTTGGGTAAGTGTCTAAGCTTTCCTGATCTTCCAGTCCCTCAGTTTAAAATGAAGATCATTAACAACTAGCTCATAATGATACCACAGCAATTAAATCATACAACAGACAATAAATTCAGGGTTCTTAGCATTCCCTAATCCTAAAAGTATATTTTGACCTGTGCCTTGACTGTACCTACTTTGACACAAATCATTTTGCATCTTTTCATTGAAAACATGAATATACATATTATCTGTTCAAGGGAAAAAAACAACAACAAAAGGTCACAGCACAACTTTGGCAAATCCACTCTTAATTTTCTTGTCATTGGATTAATACAACAGCTGTCATAAATGACTAGAAGATACACGATGCTGAGTCATGAGCAACCCAAAAGCACTTTTTTGGTCCTTGCAGAAGCATGTGAACTGATGAGGGGAGCTGATTTGGGCTAGTAGAAGGCATAGTGGGTATTTCATTGTCCTGTGGAGGAGAACAGGTGCCTTAGTATGTGTTTTCATTCATTTTGACTTTTGTGCTAAAAAGCAAAAAAACAAAAACAAAAAAAAACCAAAAACAAAACAAAACAAAAAAAACCAAACAAAACAGAAGATCCAGAAGCCAAACTTCTAATTCAGACAAAAAAATAACTAATATGACAATTTAGGTAATATGAGGTGTTGTGTCAGCATTTTCCTAAAACTCACTGCTTTAGACTTTATTAAAATTGGGCAGAAAGCAATTTCTTAAAGAACCACAGTATTCCAACGATTTTGATGCAGCACAGTTCCTTTACTGTATTCTCTTGAGTGCTGTAAACCACACTGACTCCTCAGACAATATCTGGATATCTGCTGGTGACTGCTCTTGGTGGTACAGAACACCCATTTAGGGAGTTGGCAAGTGACTCCCTTGTATTTGTCCCGGTAGTCACCATTATCTGAAAGGGACAGTCCCTGGAGCAAGACACTATTGGCCTTAGGGACATTGGTAGAAGACAGTCAAATCTGAGCAGTAGTCCAGGGAGCACCAGCAGAGCTGCATTGGGGTTGTTAAGGCTGTTAGCAGCCTATGCTGTGCTGGCAGCCTGGGGTTTGAGAGTTCCAAAGACTGGAACTTCCTTTTAGTATTTGCAATATTTTCATGTCACACTATGAAACAAAGTTAGGTTAAGACAGATTGAGTGTTGACCCATCATGTTCATGTGTTGATGTTCCACTGCTTTGAGCTTTCACAGAAGGAAGGGTGCTAAGAAATTTTGCTTTACATTGTTTTGAATTTTCCACCAGGAATTTTCTTTGCTGTTATAACAAAGTGTTTTATGTATAACACTTCACATAAATGTGAAGCTGTTGGATCATTAATTCAGTAATTTAAACAGTGTATTTTCAAGTCATAATATGTTTCTGAGGAAACCATGTACCTGAATAATGCACATAAGTGCTCTACTGTGAATGTATATGCATTTCTATATGAATCTGAATGAAAAATAGATGCGTCAGAAAGTGTTCTCTTACCAAACTTGATACCAAACTTGGAAATAATAACCTGGATTCCTACCTCAGTCCTGATTGTGGATAGCCATGTGGATTTTAATTTCTTATTTATATGTCCACAGTCATTTTGCTGTTGCCTAGTTTATTAGGTTGTTATGAAAATTAGCCAAGGAAACTCTTATGAATCTATGTTTCTGTGTATATGTATTATGTGTGTGTGTGTCTGTCTGTCTATCTATCTATCTATCTATCTATCTATCTATCTATCTATCTATCTATCTATCTATCTCCAGCTATATGAGTTTGAAAGGGAATGTGCCCATTTTATGTCAGACAATCAGGCAATTATATTTTCCACCTTGTACAATAAACCAACTTAAGTAAGTGTTGTCATGTCCTTCACAGTAAGAAAGAGTTTAAGCAGTACAAATTCAGAAAGTTTGTAAATGAATGAGCTCATTTACAGGCTGAGAAGCGCTAATTCCAAAGCCACCTGATAATTATTGTCAGGAACCAAAAAATTATGAAGAACAAGTTCAAACCTGCATGCTTACTATCACTCAAATATTAGCTCCCATTATTGGTGAGATTTTAAGTTTCAGGTGGTGATTTTCCAATCATATGGATGCAGATTTATTTTCAGGGGGCATGGTTACTAAGTACCTGTAAAATTGATACCATAATGTAAATACTAAAATACAACAAAGACATGACAATGGTACAGTGGACAAAAATGCCTTCAATAGTGAAAGTCTGATGAAGCAGGACTCATCAATCTGTCTGTATGTCCACAACAAAACACCCTTTCCTTGAAAAAAAATGCTCTCTCATACACATGCATTTTAAATGTATGGCTAACGTTACCCTGCCAAATCTCACCAAGGCACTAAAGAAGCAAAATAGGTTACTTTTTTTATAACATGCTGTTCCTGATATTAATATAGGCACAGTAAATATAACCAGGATTTTTATGAACAAACAGCATGTCACATCGACAGTATCATAGCAATATTAAAACAGAGTAGCTGTGTGTTCAACATTAGCAAGCTACATTCAAAAATACATTCTAAATATATGCATGCTGTCAGAGAGTGGGAGATCAAGAAAGTTGAAGGATTTTAAAGGAACAGGAAAATTATCCTTTTGGTTTTATTTCTAAATATAAGTAGAAATACTTAATTTCAATTTTGCATAATGACTTAATATATAGATAAAAGAATTAATTCCCAGAGGGTTTCCAAATTGATTTTTGAAATTTTGGCCCTTTGAGCTGACACTTTACATTTTTACATGAGGAGTAAGTCTGGACGAAGAACATCATTCTTGAGCATTACACTTCATCAGAATTCATTAGAGCAGATCTGAAGGTTTCATTATTCTTTAAGAGTACATTAATAAAACCACCACACGCTTATTTTTAATACTGTGTATATGAATTATTCTGACAGATAGTTGCAAAGCCAACATATCAATCCTGAAATTAAAAATGTAGTAGGACAAATTAGTGTGTTCCAGCTACCGCAAGCCAAGCTGAACGATAAACTTTCTTCTTTGAACTCTGGATCTAGCTGTCCTGCGGAGGAAAAATGACTGTGACCAAGAAAGTGGTAAGAAGCTAAAGCCTAATTGACATTTAAATGAAAACAATGCAATTCTATATAGCAAATGCTGTTCTCTCGAGCCCTGAGTTTTATAGCTTATTGTTCTTTACCCGGGGAGTCTCAAAGAAGGAAGACTGTAGCCATTTCATTTGTTTCACATGTCCTTTTATGAGCCTCTCAACACAATTCTTACAGTGAAGACAATATACAACAGATAATAACAACTGCTTTTCGCAATCTAGCTTCCCTCTGTGAGTGTGTAACAAGCCATATTAAAAATATTTGGAATCAAAGTGTGTTGCTAACTTACTGCTCCATGAAGTAACGCACCGCACTAGGTTGCATCAGTTCTCTAGGCCTAATCTAGCTTTCCCCTAGTGGTTTCAGAGGCCCAGGGGAGAGACACTGTATCAGTTCCATTTATGAGTTGAAAGATAAATGGTTTTGCCCTTAATAAATGTAGAGGACTAGATGAAGAGCTCAGGACAACTGCTTTTTACTCCCTTAAGCAGCAAGACCTTTTTAATCCTCCTCATTCCCTCCTCCACTAATTTTGCATGAACTATGCTGTTAGTCACATAAGATGATGAATGCTTGAACTAGTCCAGTAAGGTTGAGCTAATGAGAATGTTGTCATTAAAACGTGCACTATAGCTAAGAGGCAGAAACCAAACTTCTGAGGACACTTAGCTTTAGTTTTCCCCAGTGCTGCTGATATAGCATTACATATTTGGTCTTTTTAAGCAAAGGGACTTCCTTAGTCATGGTGAGACACTTTCTTCTCTGACATTGATCATGATTTTTCACTGCCTTCAGCCAGTTTCAGCTATATCCTATGTGTTTCAGAGCTCCGAGTGTTCCCTGTATACCTGCTTTGTGTCAATGTGTCCCTTCATTGCCACACTATAAAATATGAATGTTTTAAAAAGCTGTTTACTATGAGTCATTTTATAAGTTTTACATTTCCCCAGGAAGAGAAGAATGGTTGGAAGGATAAGTCTTAAAAGGAAAATATTTTATATCTTGTTAGGAAAAATCATGTGACTTCCAGACAGCTGGTTTCTAACCCTCCAATTAAATCAGCTAGGACAGATGAAAACATAATAGACTAAAATGAGTTGATCAGCAGTAATAATAATCAATTATATTGTCTTATATGTTTCCTTTATTTTTGACTATACCAAAATCACTTATCATTGCATTGTTTGGCACAATTAAAGCAGTTAATTAAGTTTGGTACAATAAAAGGTAGCTTTCTCTACTATAATAAATGATTCCAGTTTCAAGTCATACTAAATGACAGTTGGGCATTATGTCCATGCATTGACTGTATCCCTTTCCTCTTACTTCTGAGTTAATATATGAGAAAGGAAATTTAAATCTGAATGCCTGATCACTCCATTTTTCTTAGAATCAAATTTTCTTCTCCTCTTCCTAAGAAAACCATTGGAATTTTATAGAGATAATGAAATGGAAGCTGTTACATTCAATCATGATTTTATACTCTATAATGTATTTCTTTAACCCAAAGAAGGTTTATGAGCAGCTGTATAGTGATATAGTGAGAAACAATAAGAGCCATGTTACACAGACAAAAAAAAATCACATGACCTATTATATGTTTTGAATTCATGGGAGAGAAAGATAAAGGAAAGAGGTGTGGAAGGAGGGAAGAGAAGAAAGAAGAAAAAGTAAAGGAAAGAGAAAGAAGAAAAGCTCAAATTAAATTTCCATTTTATGAAAATGTTTTCCAGGAGCCTTTTGGATCATCCTGTGAAAAGGGTTTGATATAATCTATGATACTAAAAATATTATACACCTTAAACATTGAGTTGCTACTCAATGAAGTGCTACATACAAGAGTTATGAAATAGTGTTCTCTGTATCTTCTCTTTCTTGGTATCTCTCTATCTCTGTCTCTCTCTCTATCTCCCATTTGCAAATTACTTTAATGGATACTACTATTCTACTGACTTCAAACTTTGAATACCATCACAAATGTTAGTGGAGAAAAAAGGAGTGGCTCCCAGGATCCTACCATTTGCCCCCAGAAATCTTGGCTACTGATAGTTTGGGGGGAAGTGTTCCATTAGTTTTGTACCTACTGCTAAGCTAACCAGGGTCCATCAAGTGACTCCAAACACAAAACACATGGAAGGCACTGCTTAATATCAGTCTATCACAAATCAAAACAAGAGAGGAGGAGAAGAGAGAGATTGGCCACATTGTATACATGTTGAAATTGTCTATGAACAAATTTCACAATTTTTTAAGAAAATATTCTAATACTGATAACACTTCTCCAGACAAAACATGGAAAGTCATGTTTTGTTGACATTTTGGCGTAAAGATTGAGGGAAATAACATATGTTATAAAGGATAAGAGTTAAATGTAACTAGATATAAGATATTTTGATATATGATGGTGAAATGTAAATAACCCATATGGTGAATTGATGGATGCGACAAAACGACTAAACTAACTATATCAAACTGTGTTCTTGGAATTATGTACTGCTAGTGATATATTTTTACACACCAAAGATATGGCTGGAAAAGGAGATAAACAGACAATAAAATGGAAAATTGAATATTAATCATTAAAAAAGCTGAAAATTTTAATCCAACACCAAATACTTTTATTTCTTTTCTTTGAGGTAACCATTATCTAAATATGCAAAATGTATTCAACAAAATTTTATTTTCCCCTCTGGACATAGCTATAATGAAGATCCAATTTTCTAGTCTAGGTCTGTGATTTTTCTTTAGCTGAAAATTGATTTTTATTGGTCAAATTAACTGAACTCATTTTCAAATGTATATTTGTACTAATAAGGATAGTCTTAGTAAAAGTTCAGTTTTCTTTTTTGCCCATTTTTGAGATTATAATATAATTGCATTTCACCCTTCCCTTCCCTTCTTTCCTCTAAACATCCCCATATACTCCTAATTGTTTTCTTTCAAACTTAGTTTCCTTAGTCTAGCTTGTTGTTTTTCATTTCATTTTGTGAATATTTTTATTTTACAAAATAGGAGGTGATGAACATGTGATCACTTTTTCAGTGAATATCTAACACCATGGTCAGCAATATAAGTAGATGTCTGTAGTAATAGTCAAGGGAATCAAATAGGATATTGCCTGGGCTTTTGATGGAATGAGAGATGCCATCAGTATAGACAGGAAGGGTTTATATTACATTTTCCAAGTATTTTAAAATTGCTGCTGTCATAATAGTGAGTTTTTGAGATATTCAGGTTCTGTTAGAATCATTGGTATTTCATTTCAGTCCTTTTTTTATGACAGAACATTTTCACCAACAAAATGGAATAATTATCATCATCATCATCAGTTTTCAAATTATTTAGCCTTTCCAGTATCTGTTTATTCTATGTATCTTGGCTAATGTTAATTTGACTTGAATGCTAAGATATAATGTAAGTAGGGATAAAATGAATTTTACTGCTTAACAAATTAGTTGTTGTACATGGATCTTTTAGCAGTGAATCATAGTATATATCACTGGAGAGTTTTTTTTTTCCTATAATATCTGATTAGATTTTTTTGAACCAAGTTATTTTGTTAGCCTATTTGTTCCTCAGGACTTTTGTGGTTCATGTGTATTGAAACTTAGGATGCTGTTGTCCCTGTTACTACATATGAAGT
Source organism: Mus musculus (assembly GCF_000001635.26). Taxonomy (NCBI): domain Eukaryota; kingdom Metazoa; phylum Chordata; class Mammalia; order Rodentia; family Muridae; genus Mus; species Mus musculus. The sequence goes on from NC_000086.7 coordinate 132,461,374, forward strand.
GGTTGATGATTGTGATAATGGTATTGGCAATACTTGCACCCACAATAAATACGATTATCTACTCAGAATATACTTTATATTCAATTGAAATGGAATGTGTGTTTTTTTAAACTCAAATTTTCTGAATTTGTTAACATGTGTACTAGCAGTTAATTTATTCAGAGTGAGGTAAAAATAGATCCTAGTCAGCAGAATAGATTGATTTTATTTTTTGCAATAAACAGAAATTGTCACCAACAAACATATTCATAGCTGAACCAGTACCTGTAAAGTTGTTTGTTGCCTGTTGCCTTCAGTCTCCTAGTCAGAATAGATAGATGTGTTGAATTTAAAACGCTACAGCTAATGAGACAAAAAAGAATTATTTTGGAGGTAATACTTTTATTTTGTACTTTTAATGAAGAAAAAAATCTCAGCAGCCATTTGTGTGTTGGCTTTCATAGAAAAAGCAAATAGTTAAGCACTTTATCATAAGTGCTGCACTTCAAAACTCGATTTAAACATTCACTACCACAAACCACTTGCTGGGAAAATATCCTTCCCAGATAGAAAAGTAAATAGGAAAGATACTTTAAGCTATTTAAGATTTTATTTATTTATTTTATTTTATTTTTGATATTATAATATATTTAAATCACTACTTTCTTCTCTTTCCTCCCCCCAAATACTTTCATATGCCAGTACCTGTTCTCTTTAAAGTTCATGGAAAACTATATATATATATGCACAACCATATTTTTAATACATAATGACAGCTTTCTCATTTTGTGTAGCATTACATGGTTTTTTGTTTTTTAGGGATGACCATTGAATGTTAGACAACTAATTGGAGAAGACTATATTTTAATTTTCCCACCCTTAGCGTTCCTTAGTTTCCTGTAGGAACTTATGTAGGTTTGTGACTTTTTAGGATTTTTCCTGTCCACCTCGACGTGTATATTGTTGTTGTCCTTTTTCATCTCATGCACAAACCATTACAGAAAGCCATAACCAACCAAAATGCAGAGCTGTGTAACCCAATTCCAATGGATGTAGCTATAAAACAGCCCCATAACTATGGCTCTGCAAGTATGGAAGGGAAGCGAACATTAAAACTGTGAGAGCCAAAGGATAAAGGTGTTTGCTGTGAAATTAAGTATTTTAAAAGACAGATCCTTTTTAAATAGTTTTTTAATTAGGTATTTTCCTCATTTACATTTCCAATGCTATCCCAAAAGTCCCCCATACCCTCCCCCCCCCACTCCCCTACCCACCCAATCCCACTTTTTGGCCCTGGTGTTCCCCTGTACTGGGGCATATAAAGTCCAATGGGCCTCGCTTTCCAGTGATGGCCGACTATGCCATCTTTTGATACATATGCAGCCAGAGTCAAGAGCTCCGGGGTACTGGTTAGTTCATAATGTTGTTCCACCTATAGGGTTGCAGATCCCTTTATCTCCTTGGGTAATTTCTCTAGCTCCTCCATTGGGGGTCCTGTGATCCTTCCAATAGCTGGCTGTGAGCATCCACTTATGTGTTTGCTAGGCCCTGACATAGTCTCACAAGAGACAGCTATATCAGGGTCCTTTCAGCAAAATCTTGCTAGTGTATGCAATGGTGTCATCATTTGGAGGCTGATTATGGGATGGATCCCTGAATATGGCAGTCTCTAGATGGCCCATCCTTTTGTCTCAGCACCAAACTTTGTCTCTGTAACTCCTTCCACGGGTGTTCTGTTCCCAATTCTAAGAAGGGGCACAGTGTCCACACTTTGGTCTTCATTCTTCTTGAGTTTCATGTGATTAATGATGCTGAACATTTTTTCAGGTGTTTCTCAGTCATTCGGTATTCCTCAGGTGAGAATTCTTTGTTCAGCTCTGAGCCCCATTTTTAATGGGGTTATTTGATTTTCTAGAGTCCACCTTCTTGAGTTCTTTATATATATTGGATATTAGTCCTCTATCTGATTTAGGATAGGTAAAGATCCTTTCCCAATCTGTTGGCGACCTTTTTGTCTTATTGACGCTGTCTTTGGCCTTACAGAAGCTTTGCAGTTTCATGAGGTCCCATTTGTCAATTCTAGATCTTACAGCACAAGCCATTGCTGTTCTATTCAGGAATTTTTCCCCTGTGCCAATATCTTCGAGGCTTTTCCCCACTTTCTTCTCTATAAGTTTCAGTGTCCCTGGTTTTTAAAAGACAGATCCAGTATTTCATCTCTAAATATTTTATTTCTAGATGACTACCATGCAAGTTTAAACAGGAGGGTTTATCTTCATTAGCAACTATTTAAACATTCAAATATCTAGAACGTACAATGTTAAGTTTTAAGTGTGAACCACTATCTCATTTCTAAAATTTAGCATCCCCTTCACGCACTAGCATCTGCAGTCATAAGAATATAGAAATAAGAATTCAGAGTAAATGCAATAAATTAATGTTATTGCTTTTGATTTTCTTTTTCATTTTCTTTTTTCTTTATTTTATATTTTCTTTATTTACATTTCAAATGTTTTCCCTTTTCCAGGTCTCCCCTCTGGTGACCCCCTTTCCTATCCCCCTTCCCCCTGCCTCTATGAGGGTGCTTCCTGTTCCACCCACCCACCCACTCCTGTCTTCCTACCCTGGCATTCCACTACACTGGAATATAGACCACCCTCAGGACTAAGGGCCTCTCCTCCCACTGATGTCCAACAAGGCTATCCTTTGCTACATATGCGGCCTGAGCAATGGGTCCCTTCATGTGTACTCATTCATTGATGGTTTAGTCCCTGGGAGTTCTGGGGTGTCTGGCCAGTTGACAGTGTTGATCCCTTCACAGGGCTTCGAACTCCCTCAGCTCCTTCAGTCCCTTCTCCAACTCCTCCATTGGGGACCCCTGAGCTCAGTCCAATGGTTGGCTGTGAGCATCTGCCTCTGAATTTGTCAGGCTCTGGCAGAGCCTCTCAGGAGATAGCCAAATCAAACTTCCATCAGCAAGCACTTCCAGGCCTCCACAATAGTATCTGGGTTTGATGTCTGTATATGGGATGGATCCCCAGGTGGGGCAGTCTCTGGTTGGCCTTTCCTTCAGTCTTTGCTCCACACGTTGTCTCCATATTTCCTCCTGTGAGTGTTTTGTTCACCCTTCTAAGAAGCACTGAAACATCCACATTTTGGTTTTCCTTCTTAGGCTTCATATTGTCTGTGAATTGTATCATGAGTATTCTGAGCTTTTGGGCTAATATCCACTTATCAGTGAGTATAGTATCCACTTATCAGTCTGTTCTTTTGTGATTGAGTTACCTCACTTAGGATGATATTTTAAAATTCCATCCATTTGCCTGAGAATTTCATGAATTCATTTTTTTTAATAGCTGAGTTCCATTGCATAAATATACCACATTTTATCTAATCCTCTGTTGAGGGATATCTGAGTTGTTTCCCATTACTGGCTATTATAAATAAGGTTACTATTAGCATAGTGGAGCATGTGTCCTTATTACATGTTGGAACATCTTCTGGGTATATGCCCAGGAGTGGTATAGCTGGGTCCTCCAGTAGTACTATGTCCAATTTGACACTCAAAAATGTCAAAGTAGAATTGTTTGTGTGTGTTCATATGCCCTTGGTTCAAAGCCAGGCTATATTGTTAAGGCAGACATCAATGATGAGTTTCTCCCTCTTTTGTTTTTTACCATATATTTTAGACAAAGTCTCTCATTGGACTCTTTTAGATAGAGGAACTATAATTGAGAACATACTTCCACCTATTTGGCCTGTAAGGAGACTATGGTGCATTTTCTTATTCAAATGATTGATATGAGAGGGCCTATTCCATTGTAGGCAAGATATTTATACCCATAAAATCACATGAGGTGGGAACTGATATAAAAACCTGCTAGCTCAGTATGGTAGCTTTATTTTCTTAACTACTTACAAAATACTCATTTACTAGCCTGATTCTACTGCTAACTCTTTAGAAATCTCTTTCTATCTATGCCATACTACTGAGCTGGTCTACCTTCCTCTTGTGCGCTCCTGAAGCCAAGAGGGCTTCTCAGCTCTCTTTCTTAGAATACTGTTTCACCTGTGTCTTCTTTCCAGCTGCTTCTTTGTGATTCCTGCCAGTCCCCAAAGAGAATCCCTATCTCTGGAGGTTCTTCTAGTAAGTTCTTTTATGACAAAAGAGGGAGAGCCCAAAAAACATGCAAGTCCTGAGCTCTCAAAGGTTCAGTTGCTATAAAGGAAGTCTGTTGCTCCTCCAGTATACCCTTGAGAGTCTAAATCATATCACTTTCAAGGTATGGGGCTCCAAGCCAAGTCAATGGAGGCTGAACCATTTCACCTTTTGGGTGGGACAGCTCAAGGCCAATTAGCTGACATTGCATGGGTTCAGACAGCAAAGACCATAAACAACTCTCACAAGCAATTTGCTTTAAAATAGGCAGGACATTTCTATTCTTTAACATTCTCAGCTAAGCAGGCTTTTACAGGTTCACCCAATCTGCATCTCTATAGAAAACAAATAACTGCATCTGACAAATATAATAATATATTTGTAGGCTTTAGTGTTTTGCTCACAATTAGGCTTTCTATGAATCATAATGAAGTATACTTCAAAACTTCTAGGTCGAAGAACCATATTTGAGAACATGCTTCCTTCATATTTGCTTGTAGAGAAGACTATAGTACACTTTCTTAATTCAAATGATCGATAATAGAAGGCTCATCTCACTGTGGGCCATGCTACTTCAGAACTAGTGGTCCTAGATTGTTTAGAAATGCAAGCTGATCACAAAAATGGGAGCAAGTCAGTAATCAGCTTTCCTTCAGGGCTTCTCCTTCAGTTCCTCCTTCCATGTTCTTTCTTTGACTTCCTGTCTTGACTTCCTGGATGATAGTCTATAAACTATAAGGTGAATTATACCCTTCCTCCCTACGTGTCTTTTGAGAATGGTGCTTTATCCAGCAAAAAGATCCAAACCATGACACTAGACATTCAGATTCAAACCTTCAAGCTTTACAACAAACACTTTTTCTAATGAGACATCTCCCAAGTCCTCTTCTAAAATAAGACTTATGCTACCTTTTGTTGATATGGCCATTATAATTAAAACTACTTTAGTTTATGTACAACAATGAAATTAAACAGAATTGCTTGCAGTCTTGGTTTTTTTCTTTTTGTTTTTGTTTTTTTTTTTTTTTTTTATTCTGATGCTGAATTTGGCTTCCGTCCCATTCTTAGACAAACTAAAACTCTTAATTTGCAGAGTTATTATTAAGATAATATTAAATAACATTTTTCCAACTGCTAATTTATTAAGACAAAATGAAGGTGGAAAAATGTTCTAATGTACTTTTCAAATAGCTTATTACTCAGTTATTCCCAGTGAGCTTGACTTAGTTATCCCTGAGCAGAAGAAGGTGTTAAGTGCATGTAAATGAGTCACAGATAGAAACCCATATAGATAAAGAAGTGTGACAGAAAACCTAACCAGAGAGGCACTTAAATTCTTAATATTTAGTATAATTTTACTTAGAATTGAATGCAGAATTTGGCCTAATCTATCTTTTCACTTGAAAATATCCTCTGAAGATTCATCAATCATTGTGATCACACATTGATTGTGATCATTCACATTGGTCTTTATTATTAACTTAGTAAAAGAAAGAGTGTTTCGTTGTTTTCTAGAAGAACTGTTTTTATGGTGACAGATTTTGAAAAAAAGGAAGCCAGAAGAGTTAGAATTTTGTCAGATGAAGTAACACACACACACACACACACACACACACACACACACACATATATATATGTATATATATATATATATATATATATATATATATATAATACACACACACACACATAATCTTGCCAAGATATTGAAAATTACACAAAAAAGGACAGTGACCTTCAAAGGATAAGATGTAAATCAGATGAAACTTATGACACATGAGAAGTTTCTGAAGTTTAGTACAAGAATATAGGAATAACCTTTCCTTATCACTGAATTGTAGAGTGATAAGAATTAAAAAAGAAACCAAGGTAGTTAAAGTTCACATATACAAAGTTAGTAAGTTGTATAGCAGAAGAACTGCCCTTATAGAATGTGTCCTGCAGGTATTCCAGTTGTATATCAGACTTGTCCTAATTATCACTACAGTAAACATTTTATAGATTCATATTATATATTTTATGTGAATAATATGTTAATGTGTATGCATATGATATGTGTTCGTGTGTAAGAGCATGAGAGGGAGTATACTCTGACTCACATGTAGAAGTTGATGGGTAAACTTAGATGTCCTACTTTGCCTTCTACATTTTTTGAGACAACATCATTTTTTGGTTTTTGGAATTTTATTTTTGTTGTTGTTTGGTTTGTTTTTCTTAACCAGAGAATGTAGTTGACTAACTGGCCAACAGGCTTCTTTGGTTTACCTTGCTACCTTCATATAGGAATCTTCTCTTTTAAGTACATAATGCAGACCCTAACAGCCAGTCGGAGGCCACGTTGCCTACTCCAAATTGATAGAAGTTTGTTTCCCAATATGTGCCAACTGCCAAAGATATATGCTTTAGTAGTACACAGTGTATGGTAGTCAGTTATTGCCTCTTTCCTAAGGTTTTAATTCTAACTTAAAGAGGATGGATACTTTGTCATAGTTTTAAAATCTGTTGTGCTTATATGAGTCATGTGCCTGGATTAGAGGTAAGTGATTCATCTACTCTGTATAAAAACAGAATCTCACAGAAGCTCTCTAGGCAGGTAACAACATTGACAATACAGGGCAGGAGTAACTACAATCTTACCTTTTACAAATGAATTTCAGGGTCATACCTGGCTGACTTTCTGCTGAGCACAAGCCCTGACTCTCAAAGGTTGTACAACTATTTCTTCATATAAAATATTGAAAACAAAAATATGCAGTAGATTCATGGGAATATGATGTTGTTGAATGAAGAGGTGGGTGCCTTATGCCCTGACATTTCTCTGTAAAACCATCAAGGATCCTAGGCACATAGTTTCAAAAATATTGTTCTTTACACTAATAAAAATAAATAGAATATCTGAAAACAGGTTCTCCATGTTGCACTAACTTTCAAAGCTACCAGCAAACAGACATTTTCTTTTTAGTATCAGAGGGTAAAACCTTTATGGTATGGTACCTGTTTTAGTCTCTATTTTATTGCTGTGAAAAGAGACCATGACCATGGAAACTCTTATGAAGGAAAACATTTAATTGAGGATGGTTTACAGTTCAGAGGTTTAGTTCATTATAGTTATGGTGGCAAGCATTTAGGCATGCAGGCAGACATGGCCCTGGAGAAAGAGCTGAGAGTTTTACATCTGAATCCACTGGGAGTAGGAAGAAACAATGACACATTAGCCAAGTTTGAGAATCTGAGATTTCAAGGCATACTTTGAGTGACACACTTCCTCTAACAAAGACACACCTACTCCAACTATACCATATCTCCTTATAGTGCCACCCCCTATGGGCTAAGCATTCAAGCACATACATCTATGAGAGCCTTTCCCATTCAAGTCACCAGCATGCCTAGTTGTTACCCATATTCTGGACAAATATGCTAGATCTATTCATAATAATTTCATTTCTCTAGTATCCATACTTCTACTTATGATTACTCATTTATTCATATAGTTTAAGAAAAAAGGTCAGGATTTATTAAGAGACTCCCAGATATATGAGAGGAGACAAGTCAGTTTGCTAACCACTGCATCCTAAAGCATATTTGTTAAAGAAAAGTTAAAAAAAAAGAATTAGAACAGAAAGCAATAGCAGATTGCTGAGGCATGACTAGAAGAGTATAGATTATGGATACATCAGAGACTATAGCAGATACAACTATGTTACTGCCCCTAAAATAGAAAAAAAAATGCAACCAAATAAAGGTTCTCCCTTGACTTAGACTGGCACACTATATGAGATAGCAGAAGTCAGTAACCCAGGAGAATCTTGCTTCTTTCATAATGCTTTCAAAAACTAAAATGATCAGTTACTCAAACATTCTCTTCATTAGTGAAATTACAAACTTAGATTTTGTTTAGGTGCCAATACTATTTGATAATCACTTAATTTATATTTATTTACATTGATAGTAACAACTGAGCCCAAAATGTATGAAGATCTTGTATCAGGTCTGCATGCTCCCTCAAAATATAGAATTTATCTTCTCTTTGATGCTACTATCAGTAAGTTACATGTACTCAACATTTGTTGGAACACTAGGTTTAGAAAAAACAAGATGTTTCTGTAAAAGTTTCTGTTTTTTCTAATATGAACCTACTTAGGAACATCTCATAAAATAATAACTTTATAAAGAAGAATTTATAGTTTATTTTGAGTTTCTGTATTTCTATGTTTCTCAATGTTTCTATGTAGGAATGTAATTCTTGTTATCAATTATCTAATGTCTTGTTGCACTCTATGTTAGGAGGAATGGCTTCAAAGGAAAAAAACACCAATTGCAACATATGTTATGGTAATGCTAAAACACTTCTTGATCAAAAAATCAATTGAGGCTGGGTGGGATCTCCTGTGATTACCACGCTCTAAATCTCCTTATTTCCTTCCTTAGTATCTTTCTGAACAGTTGGCTCATAGTAAAGCTGCCTCTATTCCTTTACATCTGTGATCAATTCATATTGCATCCTTCTATTTTTCCTTAGTTGAGATATTATGGTTTTGAACTCATGTTTTTAGAGGTTTTTCTATAGCATGAAGGGCTGTCATGAAGGTCTGAGCACTTACCATTTTGCTGAGACATTAGCCATACCTTTGCCTCCAGGTCTCATGCTATCTCTGATCATCATGGGGTCATTAAAGTTAACAGGGAGGGCATTCCACAAAAGAGGAACATAAAATATATACATTAGTATTCAAACATGCCTAATGCCCACAGCAGCCACCAACACTCTCAGAGGCCCATGCCTGCTGGCCCTGTCCCAGAGGCAGGAACCATGTCATTCCGTTGCTACCAAGGCCAGGCTGGACAGGCAACAACTCAAGTAGATGTAACCCAATCTTTGTACTGGAAGCTTTGTTGGGTGTCAAGATGTGGTTAGTTGGGATTCCATCTCCTCCAGTATTTGGCTATTTCATTTAAATTGATACTGCTTGGTTGGCCAAGAACTTGAGACTAGATAAAGAAGGGGGTCACATATGGAAAAAAAAAACAAACTAATACATGTCTAAAATGGAAAGAAAATGTAGTGATAAAATGACTCCTAATAATATTTTGCTATGCTCATAGATCAACTGACTTGTTCAACTATCATCAGAGAAGCTTCTTCCTGCAGCAGATGAAACCAAATGCAAAGACCCACAGCCAAACATTGCCCAGAGAATTAGAGATCATGGGGCACTCAGCCCTAAATGGGAAGTCTCCATCAAATTCCTCCTCTCATATCTCAGGAAAACCCATGAAAGGGAAAGCAGAAAGAGTATAAGAGCCAGAAGGGAAGGAGGACAAGACGAAAAGAAGACATTCTAAATCAACATGAGCAAAGCTTATATGAACTCTAGATGTTGAAGTAGCATGCACAATGCATCAGGCATTCTACATATACATTATGACTTCCAGTTTAGTATTTTGTTTGGAATTCCTGATTGTGTGAATGAGCTCCTTCACTTGGGCTCTTTTTCTTCTGTTAGAGACCAGGCTGGCTTTGAACTCACTGAGGTCTGCTTGCTTCTGCCTCCTGTGTACTAGAATTAAAGGCAAATGCCACCATGCCAAAAATCAGTTTTATATTATGGTTTTTATTTAGTTATATTTTAAGAAATTGAGTGAATGAATAAATAAATGTATTAATTAAAACCTAGTCAGTATGATAAAAAAAAAAGAAAGTGCAAACTACACTGACTTACATAAAGACTTGTTGGGACAAAAAAATGGATTACTAGCCATGAAACTTCTTCACACTTTGGTGAAATGTCACCAACTATTGTGAGCTAGAAAAGTCACAAGTCCCCTGTGACTCAATTTCTTCATGCATCTGAGTAGCACAATCCTACTCCTGTGATGTGTCCTAACCACACTGTTTAAAAATATCAATTTATCACTTAAATTAACTTTATGGCAGGGTATCTACTGTGGTCTTTATAACACCTCCAGTGAAACTACACTTTTATAGTTGCATTCCATCCATATTTGTAGCCATAATCTTATTCATAAAATAAACTCATACAACTTCTTGGCAACTATTTTAGGTTTTGATTATTCTCTAAAATTTGACCAGTGCTTAAGTAACAAAGCTATTTTAATATGGCTCTAACAACTTTCACATATCGGATGTTGATACATACAGCCATTCCTATGCTCTACTCTTGACCTACTAAAGATGTGTGTTTCCCTTGATGCTTCCCTCTTGGAATTAAAACCAAGTCTTATTTATAACAACTCAAGCTATATTCATGTGAGCTCATTATCAGCTGTTCCCCCTAGAACAGTATTTCTATCTGAGCTTTCAGGTAGTAGGCAACTTGAATGAGGAAGTTAAATATTACTGGCTTCCCTGCTGAAGCTTTGTTGGGCTTTCCAGAGTATATGGGGTAAGTCATTTGGGGACTTTATGCTCTCAGTTGTCCCCTTATAATAGTTGAAGCAATTACTTTAGTGGCAAACGTGGACTAATCATTTTGAAATTTCAGTTTAAGTCCACAGCCTTTTTGAGTTACACAAGCACTAAAGTGACCACCAGAGATTCATGCCTCAGGGCCGGGTGACAACCCACAGCCTTGCATTGCTGGCAAGTATTCCTGCACCACAAATGTGTAAACACGATTTTCTTTACTTTACCACTGTCTCTATAGGTGGTTAAGATACAGGTAGCATTAAAAGTGTGTGTGTGTGTGTGTGTGTGTGTGTGTGTGTGTGTGTGTGTGTGTGTGTGGTGTTTACGGAAGGATAGCTGTACAATTCCTGAGAATAATTACTCTACATTTCAAAGAACAATTCTCAAAGAATCATTAACAGCAAATAGATAGCCAGATGCAGTAGTTCTGATGAGACTCATTACTCATGGTTCTTCACTTATGATGTGTTTCATTTGCTTCATGAACTTGTCAGAGAGTCCAACATGTAGAATAATAATGTCAGTACTTGCTTTTATATTACACTGTATTGAGTACTGATGCTTAGGTTATTTACAAGCAATTCAATATTGGCTTCTTCTCCCAACTCTCCTCACTCATAACCTGTCACATTAAGTGTTGTTAACATAAAGGAAGCATGAAGATATGCAGGTAGTTTAAGTGTGCATGTCTATTGGCTCTCTGGAAGAAAATCATTCTTATTTTAAGCACTGAAATAGGAACTGGGAAGTTGTCCTAAAATTCATCCAATCCTTAAAAAGAATCCCAGCCTAAGCTGTCAAGTAAAACATAAGTATGTGTGGCCTTCAAATGTGGGTTAATAGAGTTTCATTACACATCATAGGGTAGAATTCTCCACAAAAATCCTTGTCAGCTCTGGTAAGAACAGAAATATACTTTTCTTATTTGGATAAAGTCTCACTTCTCCTACATACAATTTATTTACATACATTTAGCTCTATGGAGTATGCACTTTAATCTTACTTGAACTATTCTAACCCATGATGGCATAAGCACTATGTCTCCTTCTCACCCTGGTCCTCAGTAGTGCCAAGCACATTCTTTGGCACATTGTGAATACTCAGTGAATCTTTTCTGGGTGACTGTTTTTCTTTATGCATATAAACTAGGAGCTATATCTAATTGGATAACCTGCAGAGTTTATCTAATTTTGAAATGCTAATTTCTAGGCTAATTCTTATTCACATTTGGCTTTTCAGATACTGCAGATTCAGAAGAGCAAAGGAAAAACTGCTGCTTTCTGGGGTCATTGGATTTCACAATCTGCTTCCTCCTGAAACAATGAAGTGGGAGATTTTTTATCTGCCAGGCTTTCTAAATGCTAAATTCTTGCATACAATTGTACTTAATATGAATCGCCCTCTTCTGCCGAGGAGGCGGTTTTTCGGACAGTGCTGGTGGGTAAAAGATCAAGTTACTAGATCAGTTAGGGCTCCTTAAGGCATTCTGTTATTGGCTGAATTTCTATGCCTGAGAGTTAATGGCAAACTGAATGTCATCCAGTTCACAAGCTTCTAATCATGACCGGCTGGTGTTTATAGGTCTTATGCCAGTAAAAAGGCATCCAAAAATGACAAATGTAACTGGATCAGAGAGCATTTGGTTCCAATCCACTGTCAATTAGAAGTGAAATGATAGATTCCAGATCATTTTTTTCTTCCTGCATTTGTATCTATCAAATTTCTACCTCTACACAATCTCTATAATGTAACAAGGCATGTAGCATTTGAAAACTCATTCATAAGGGTGGCAACTTGATTTTCTTACCTTTTAGATTTCCAAATGGTTCCAGTTTCTGCATCTATCTTCAAATCTTAATATTACCTTCCTAATGAAAATAGACTTGTGTGAAGAACAGCAAAGGTATTCAAGACTGATTTCCAAAGATAAACACACATACACACACACACACACACACACACACACACACACACACACACACACACGAAGAAAAATGAATGAAAGAAATGAGCCTTCTGTAAACCATGACGGCCCAGGCCAACTTGGGGAATGTCTTAAATATTCCCTTTATCCACCTGACTGGTTAAAACTTACTGTTATATTTGAACTCCTTACTCATGGCTAAACAGAGTACTTTGTGGTATAGAGAGGCACTTACAGAATAAAAGATATGATGTCTTTCCCAGCAGAACAAATGATGAGATTTGAAAGAGCCAAGGGAAACATTTTAAAGACTGCCCAATCAATAAGCGTAGATTCATATTTGGCATTAGGAAAGGAATGCAAATGGAGTTCTTAGTGAACAGGAGAGAGATCAATCACAGGAGGCTCCTGACTACCTACTGAATGGAAGCAAGTCAGGGTGACTTAGGTCACGTGGCTATTTCTTCATATAGAGGGCAGAAAGGGAGACTGAACTAGTCTCCAAGACTCCTGTCCTATATCCACCGTATTCATCTTCAATCTTCACAGGGTCATCAAACTGGCTTTTTGGAGTTTTTTTTTTTTCCTCAAACTTTATCTGCTTATTTTTCCTGTAATAAATTTCAAGTTTATTATCATTTTCCTCTCTCCCCAACAATCTGGTTCCTTGAAAATTTTACTTCTTTCGTGTTTCATTAGTATCCTTTGTAATGTCTCTGATTTAATCCATTAATTTATTCAAAACAAACTGGTTGAGTACCTACTATGTGACAGGCAGTGTTCCAAATGATACAAATAGAACAGAAGGAAAAACAGATTTGGAAAGTTCTTTATCCCCATTTTAGATCACATCCAATTGAGCAGAGAGAGAAAAATAAACAGAAATAAGCAGGTAAAACATTTAAGATGCCAGATAGTAATAACATCAGTGTAGTAGAAACATGGAACAGACATATATAGTATCATCAGGAAAGAGTTACAATTGGAAATCTGGGTTTCCCAAAATTTTGACATGTGAAGTAAAAATGAAAAGAACTACCAGATAGCTCAGAGCTATCGGGGTTCTGTGTGTTCAGGACTGAATTGCAAATTCAAAATCCCTGGGGCAGAACTATTTTTTGATGTGTCTAAGAAATAATCAGGGGCCACCATGGCTGGAGGTTCATAACTAAGTAGAAGAATGATAGCTGGAAGAGGAGACGCTTTGTCTTGCATTCTTAGTTAACTGGGAATCCAGTGGAGGTTTGAAAGTTAGCAATATTGTTTATTGGATTTGCTTTTTAAAACCTTGTAATATTTTCACTTTTAAAAATGGTAGGATGGATATGGAATAAATTTTCTGATTCAGGCTTGCTAGTGTGGAGTCCTGAGGATGAAATCATGTAGAGATATCCACTACAAAAATCAAAACACAGAAGTGTTCTACTCCCTTCTTTCATGAATGATTTGCTCTCTGCTTAATTCAACATCTGTCCGTAGGCATAGAACATGGAAAAAACTAAACCATGTTTTATGCTGAAATTTAGATTTTTCTAAAGATGTCATCAATTATGTGTGTTTGTGTGTATATGTGTATGTGTGTGTGTGCGTGCGTGTGTGAGTGTGTGTGTGTGTGTGTGTGTGTGTGTGTGTGTGTGTGTGTGTGTATTTACTGTTCTTTGGTAAAATATAGTTACTGTTATCTGTCTTTCTCCTTTCCATTATTGTCTTACCCTTTCCTGAACAGTTAGTTCCCTCTCTTTCTTGACTCTCTTAATAGCACATATGAGAAAATATTCCACACATATTTTTCTAAGTCTAGCTTATTTTGCTTAATAGGATGACCTCTAGTCCAAGCCATATTTTGTAAATTACACAGTTTGCTTGTGGATGACATTAAGCTTTGTATGTGCACATCTTTAACTCCTTCTTTCTAAGCACTGTAACAATTTCATTCAGTATTAATTTGGTATTGTGAATCAGATTCCTATTACATGCCAGCTTTGAATCTTTTTGGAATGTACTCAGGAGTAGTATTTGTTTTACATATACAAATTTTTAAAACAATGTAAGTACTAGTATTCCCAAACTTCTATTTTCATAAGACTCTAACTGTATTCAGTAGATCCTAAATTGCATTTTATTTAATTCTAGTATTTTTTAAGTTCTTCAATAACCTACACCTTATCAAAGTATATTATTAAATCTAAATTTTTGAATATTTTCTCAATTTTGCTATGGGTTTCTAGTTTTATATAATTTTAACAATACAATTTAGGAAATTATTTCAATATTTTTGTATATAATACTGTATAGACTACAAAATGATTGATTTTAGACACTGTTTACTGGTTGCAAAAAGACTGTATATTCTATCAGTATAAGCTGGAATATATAAAGTACATTTACTGTGTTGTAATCTTTAAATCTAATCTTTCTTTGTTATTTTTCAGATTTATGTGCTCTGTTTATTAATAAGACTAGGACACAGATGTTACACACTTTTATTGTTAACATGAACCTATCTGTCCCTTTGATCCTAGGAATGTTTGTTTTATGAAGTTGGGAGGATCAAAGTTTAGTGCATATATATTTAATGCCATGACTTATTGATTGGTTGGTTGGTTTGGAGTTATTTATCTTTTTGACTAAGTTTATCATGAAATCTATTGGGATATATATAAGAAAAGCTGTTTTTCTACTTTGATGCAATATTATTTTATATCATTTTGCTCTCTGTGTATTTGTTTAGAGAGCAGAGTTAAGTCTTCTCTTTTATCCCACTCAGCCTTTTGGATGCTGCTAAGACCGTTACCTTCATAATACTTAAAGGTACATATTAACTCCTGGAACTTATAATTTTTTTTTGAGTTAGTCAAAATTTTATCTATTCTCTAGTATGTATCCTCCCCTGAAAGTTTTCCATGTTTACTAATGTTAAAATGTTTGAGTCTATAATATTTCTTAATTATTCGTTCATGGTATGGTAACTTCTGTTTGTTCAGAAACTTCCATATTTATATATGCCTTTCATACTTTTATTTGTGTGATATTGAATTATCATCTGTAATAATGATATACTAGCTATCAATTTTAAGATCTTATAAATGGAACCAGCAGAGGTGAGTTGAAAATGGTCCCCTGACCTCTATTCTCTGAACCATAGCTCTCCTTGCCATCATGAGAAGAATTTATGCAACATTGCAATATCGGGATCATCATGTTTCCCCAGGAAGCCTATGGAGGCCCTGGGAACATCTATTTTAGACCCCTCTCCCAGCAACCCCTGCAAGATGGGTCCAAGTGAGATACAGCCAGTAGAGGTGAATTTAATGAGGCTCCCTGATGGCAGTACTCTAGCCCACAGCTCACCCTACTGTCCTAAGGAGCCAATTGGGGCTCCAGGTACACCTAGTTGCGTCTACCTAGGGTATAGCCTTTACAAGTAAGCAGTGTACCGTGTCCTGCTCAGACTCAGTCCACCTCCCTGGGAAGTTGCTATGGCATCAGGAACATCCAGCCAAGAGCAGGGACATCCAGATAGCTAAAAGACAACATAAGAACATAATCAAGGAAAGTCAGAGCAACATACCTGACTTCTCAACAGAGACTCTAAGGGGCATAAATATATATAGTAGATCCTAAGAAACAACAGATGTCAGCCCAAACTACTAGAACCAGCAGCACATTCAATCACCACAGATATAGAAAATAAAATGTTCCATGAAAAAAAAAAAACTTTAAACAATATCTATCAACAAATCCATCCCCACAAAAGACACTGGAAACAAAACTCCAACCCAAAGTAGCTAACTCAAGAAAACACAGGAAATAAGTAATCCCACACCAGCAAACCAAAGGAAGTGAAACATACACACACACACACTACCACTATCATCAAAATAGCAGGGAATAACAATTGCTGGTCACTAATGTCTCTCAACATCCATGAACTGAAATCGCCAATAAAATATCGCAGGCCAAAAGAACAAACACAATAACATTCTGCTGCATCCAAGAAACACCAAAGCAAAAAAATATTTATTACCTCAGTGTAAACCGCTAGAAAAATATTTTTCAAACAAAGGAACCCAACAAGCAAGCTGGAGTAGACAGTCTAATATATATTAAAATAGACTTGTATCCAAAATTAATCAAAAGAGATGGGGAAGAACATTTCACACTCATCAAAGGAAAAATCAATCCACAATGACATCTCAATTGTGAACATTTGTCTTAGAGTTTTACTGCTGTGAAGTGACACCATACCCCAAGCATTTAATTGGAGCTGATTTACAGAGGTTTAGGCCTTTATCATCATGGCAGGAAGCATGACAACATCCTGCCAGACATGGTGTGGGAGAAGGAGCTGAGAGTTCTACATATTGATCACAAGACAGCCAGGAGAAGACTGTCTTCTAGAATGCTTAGGGTGAGTGTCTCCAAGCCCATCCCCATAGGGACACACTGCCTCCAACAAGGTTACACTTACTCTGACTAGGCCACACCTACTTATCATGCAACTCACTCCCTGGACTTCAAAGGAACACAGTATCTATGTGCCAAATGTTTGGGAACCCACATTCATAAAAGCTTAAATTGCAGATAACAAACAACACATTAATAGTATGAAACTTGAATACTCTACTCTCACTAGTTCACAGGTCACCAAGACAGAAACTAAACAGAGGAGTAATGAAACTAACATAGGTTATGAATCAAATGGACCTAAGAGATGTCTATAGAGCATTTCAACCAAACACAAAAGAGTATACCTACTTTTCAGTACCGGAAGGAACCCTCTCAAAATTTGATCATATATTTATGACAAACAAGCCTCAACAGATACAGTAAGCTGAAATAATCCCTTGTATTTTATCAGGCCACCATGGATTAAGGCTGGAATTCAATAACTCACATAACATGAAGCCTACAATTTCATGAAAACTGACCAAATCTCTTATTGAGTTATCAGTGTGCCAAAGAAGAAAAAATTAAAAAAAAAAGAAAGAAAAAGATATTATATACCCAAACTAATGGGGACACAATGAAAGCAGTGCTAAAAGGAAACTTCATAGCACTAAGTGCCCTTGTAAAGAAATTGGAGAGATCCCATACTATCAATTTATTATCACTCCTAATATCTCTAGAACAAAAAGAAGTAAACACACCCAAGAGGAATAGACAGCAGGAAATAATCAATCTCAGGACTGAAATCAACCAATTTTCAAAACAAAGAGAACAATTCAAAGAACCAACAAAACCTAGAGTTGGGTCCTTGAGAAAATCAACAAGATAGACAATCCTTCAGCTATACCAAAAGTAGAGAGACAGTACCCAAATCAACAAAATCAGAAATGAAATGGGGTATAACAAGAAATTCCAAGGAAATTGAAAGAGTCATTAGGTCATACTTCAAAAGATTGTATTCCAGAAAAATTAAAAAATGTAAATGAAATGAATGATCTTCTTGATAGATACCACTTACCCAAATTAAATCAAGATCAGTTAAACAATGTTAAAAGTCCTATAATCTCTAGGGAACTAGAAGCAATAATTAAAATATCTTAATAAAAATTATCTCAGTACCAGATGATTTTAGCTCAGAAATCTACCAGACTTTCAAAGAAGAGCTAATGCTAATACTCCTCAAATTATTTCACAAAATATAAATAGGTGGAACATCGCCAAACTCACTTTATCACTTTATGAGGGCACAGTCACCCTGATAACTAAGCTACACAAATAAATAAATAAATAAATAAATAAATAAATAAATAAATAATTTAAGACCAATTTCTTTTCTAAAAAGTTATGCAAAAATACTTCATAAAAATATTTGAATCCAAGAACACATCAACCATCATGATTAAGTAGGTGTCATCCAAGTGATGCAGTGATGGTTCAATATACAAAAATCCAACAATGTGATTTACCATATAAACAAACTAAAAGAAAATAAAATACTCAATCACTCATTAGACGCAGACAAAGTGTTTGACAAAATCCAACATCCCTTTTTGTTAAAAGTTAAAAGAGATCTAGGATACAAGGTCCATACCCAAAAATAACAAAGACAATATACAGCAAAGCAATATCCAACACAAATTAAATGGAGAGAAAATTAAAGCAATTCTAGTAAAATTAGGGATAAGACATAGTTGTCTACAGTCTATGTAAAACATAGTACTTGAATTTCTATCTAGAGCAATAAAAATTTTAAGGAGATCAAGGGGGTACAAATAGGAAATGATGCAGTCAAAGTATTGCTGTTTGCAGATGCTATGATAGTATACATAAGAGACACCAGAAATTCTACCCGGGTACTCCTACAGCTAATAAAAAAAAAAACTTCAGCAAAGCAGTTGGCTACAAAATCACCTAAAAAACCAAATAAGTAAGCTTCCTTTATACAAGTGATAAGCAGGTTGAGAAAGATATTTGGGGACAAACAACCATTACACTAATCACAAATCATATAAAATATCTTACAGTAACTCTAACCAAGCAAGTGAAAAATCTGTATTACAAGAACTTCAAGGTTTGGATGGAAGAAATTGAGGAAGTTACCAGAAATTGGAAAGATCTCCCATGCTCATGGATCAGTACCATTAACATAATAAAAATGGCCATCTTAACAAAGGCAATCTACAGATTCAACACAATGCTTATCTAAATCCCAACACTATTTGATACAGACCTTAAAAGAGCAAATTCACATGGAAAAACAAAAAAAAATCCAGGATATCCAAAACCATCCTGTACAATAAAAGAGCTTCTGAAGGTATTACCACCATCCCTGATGTCAAGCTGTACTACAGACCAATAGTAACAAAAACCTGATGTTATTTGCATACAAACAGACAGTTTCAACAATGGAACAGAATTAAAGACCCAAAGATAAACCCCCATATATAGGAATAGTTTATTTTTGACATAGAAGCTAAAACCATACAATGGAACAAAGAAATCATCTTCAGCAGATGGTGCTGGTCCAATTGGATGTATGTAGAAAAATTCAAATAGAACCATATTTTTTACCATGCAGAAAAAACAAGTCTAAGAAGATCAAAAACCTTATCATAAGACATACATGCAAAATCTAATAGAAGAGAAAATAGGAAACTGTCTTCAACCCATTGGCACAGGAAACAAATTCCTGCAGAGAACACATATAGCTCAGAAACTAAGATCAAAAATAATAAATGGAATCTTAGGAAACTGAAAAAAAATTGCAACACTATGTACACTATCAGTTGGACAAAATGACAGCTTACAAAATGGAAAATGATTCTCCAATTCCACCTTACCTCAATCAGAAAGGATGGACCATCTAGAGACTGCCATATCTGGGGATCCATCCCATAATCAGCTTCCAAACGCTGAAACCATTGCATACACTAGCAAGATTTTGCTGAAAGGACCCAGATATATCTGTCTCTTGTGAGACTATGCCAGGGCCTAGCAAACACAGAAGTGGATGCTCACAGTCAGCTATTAGATGGATCACAGGGCCCCCAATGGAGGAGCTAGAGAAAGTACCCAAGGAGCTAAAGGGATCTGAAATCCTATAGGTGGAACAACAATATGAACTAACTATACCCCCGTGGAGCTCATGTCTGTAGCTGCATATGTATCAGAAGTTGGCCTAGTCGGCCATCAGTTGAAAGAGAGGCCCATTGATTGTGCAAACTTTATATGCCTCAGAACAAGGGAACGCCAGGGCCAAGAAGTGGGAGTGGGTGGGTAGGGGACTTTTGGGATAGCATTGGAAATGTAAATGAAATAAATACCTAATTTCAAAAAAAGAAGAAAGTGAAAAAAAATAAAAATAGGGAAAAAGAAATCGGTTTCCTGTGTTGATGCATAGACATTTCGTATCTTGAGGTGTTCCTCTCTCGACACCTCTTGACTCCACTGTGATTTTTTTCAATTTGTAAGACTCACTTACTTTATTTCATGTGTACAATTGTTTTGCCTGCATGGATGTGTGCACACCATTATGTGTGTCTGGTGCCCTTGAAAGTCAGAACTATCTGTGAGCTACTTATGTGGGTGATGAGAGGGGGCCTGGGGTCCTCTGCAAAGCAAGTGCCTTTACCACTGAGCCATCTACCCAGTCTTCCACTGTGATTTTTATTTTGAAATCTGTTCCAGAGCCCATGAGACAACTTTGTAATGTCATTGAGAAACTTGGGAAGGCATGAGTGCCTGTATCAGGTTAGTTCCAGGGAAACCCGTTAAAAACAAACAAACAAACAAAAACAAAACAAAACAAAAAACCAATGACATCATGAATTTTGCAGGCAAATGGATAGAACCAGAAAATATCATCCTCAGTGTGATATCTAGACCCAGAAAGACATTCATTTTAGCATTTTATGTACTTACATATAAGTGGATATTAGCCATAAAGTACAGGATAACTTTCCCACCATCCACAGATTCCCCGCCCTCCCCATCCAAAAAAAAAAAAATGAGTCATAAGGAAAGCCCAATTGAGGAAGCATGATTTTCCTTCGGAAGAACAAATAAAATAGACATTGGAGTTGGATGGCAAAAGGGAATTGGGTGGGAAAGAGGGTGAGAAAGAGAAAAAGGATGTGGGGCAGGTATGTTAGAGAGGGACAGGAGAGAGCTAGGCAAAGGAGCAGAGATAGATGTGTGGTGTCTCTGGGACTAGCTTGAGACCTGGGACCCTCCCAGGAGTCTATGGAAGTGACCTTAGTTGAAACTCTGAGTAGGGAGGAATATGGAGACTGAAGTGGCAACCTCCTAAAGCCAGGTGGAACTTCCAGTGGAGAGAAGAGATATCAACACACCCTCAAAACCTTTGACACCAAGTTTCTCCTGCCTACAAGATGTAAAGGACTAAAATTAGAGCAGAAATCATTGGAAGGGCCCAACAAATACCTTGCTCAATTTGAGAAGCATCCCATAGGAGAGAGCTACCCCCTGATGCTATTAATGATACTCTGCACTACTTGCAGACAGGAGCCTAGAGTAACTGTCTCCTGAGAGGCTCCACCCAGCAGCTGACTGTAAAAGTTGCAAAGACCAAAAGCCAAAGATCAGATAGAGCTTGGGAGTCTTGGGGAAAATTGGGGGATGGTGTTAAGTGACCTGGATGGGTCAAGGCTATTATAAGTTAACCCACAGAGTCAACTAACCTAGGCCCATGGGGGCTCACAGAGACTGACCAACCAACCAAACATTCAGTAGATAAACTTAGCTCCCCTACACATTTGTGGCAGATATGTAGCTTAATCTTCATGTGGGTCTGCTAGTAATTGTAGAGGAAGCTGTCTCTGACTCTGTTACCTGCTATTGGATTACCTTTCCTTTGCTTAATAGATTGGAAGGACCTCAGTGGGAAAGGATGACCTTAGTCCTGCTGGGACTTAATGTCCAAGGGTGATTACTTGCCTAATGGGGTCTTCCCGTTCTCTGAGAGAATGAGGGAATAATAGGGGAAGGGATATGTAAGGGTTGGACTAGGAAGAGAGGAGGGAATGGGAGACATGACCAGAATTTAAAGAGAATGAATGAATAAATTAATGAGAAAAGGTGATGTTATGAGTCTTTCCATATTTACATTTTTAATTTGGTTACTTTCCCTTAGATAATTATTTTGAAGGTTATCCAAAAGTTGACAGTTCTTTTCTGTTACATATTATTTTACTGCATTGATACATCAAAAATTGTTCTTCACGTTAATTCTTCATGTTCATTTGAATAAATAAAAATGTCCATTGCCAAGAAAGTATATGAATTTTGTGTTTTAAAAATTTAAATTATTTCATATTTGTATTCTTGTGTAACACGTTATTGTTTAATTCAAAATTAGATTATAATTACTATTAGAATCAAAAGCTGTTTTTGTTTTGCATGTATTTATATAACTATGTTCAGATAATTTTGTCATAGGATACAGATGTAGAATATATTTTGAATATTTTTACATATGCTTTTCCAATTATTTTATAGTCAATTTAAAAAGTATTCTCTCATTTACTTACCTTTGCATTTATTTAAAAATCTATTTATTTAAAAATAGATTTGCTAATATAGCATATTTTTGTCTAAAACTAGTTCTTACTATCTCCAAGCCTGGCAAGGAACTTGAAAAGTATATTATTTGATTTTGACCTTGAACTTATGATTCTTTCTCCTCACCTTCATGAGTGCTTGGATTATAATAGTGTGGTATGGTGGCTAACTCAACAGCTTGTTAGTAATATGAGTATTCTTAGTGTATTTGTATTGTTAAAATTTGAATATAAAATGAAAAATTCTCTATAATGCTGTAAATCTATTAATCATTTTCAGACAAAAATGACATCTCAAATAAAGATACTTCTAAGATATTCTCATATGTATTTGAGCTGCAGTTGCATAGTCCACATTGCTCTCAGTACTACTACTTTCCTGGTTCCTACTAGGAAAATCCATTAAGCCCAACCAACAGCATTCAGCCACTTTCCTAATGCAAATTACTAGTTGATTATATTTTTTGTTGTAGTATTTAATGGATGGAAATTTTACATGTGAATGAGAAGTGTAAGTGTGTGTGTGTGTGTGTGTGTGTGTGTGTGTGTGTGTGTGTGTGTGTGTATGAGAGAGAAAGACAGAGACAGAGATTTAAAAGGAGGAGGAAGAAGGAGGCAGAAACTATGGAAAAGTGATATATTGGGATTATTAACCTTTATGATATTTTTAAATTGATTCTGTAAGTTTTTAGCTGTTATCTTCTTAAATCCTGGTTCTATCAAGTTTTCTGTCTGTCTTCTAGTTTTATACATAATTTAAATTGAAGTCCCAGTTCTTAATATTTTGGAGCACTATTGATGGTTTTCTATCCTTTAAAATAAATTTCTATATCTACCTAAAATATTGTTATTTCTCCATCCCTACTTTGAATAGCGATAAACTTCCCAAAGAATTCTTCATTTATTTTCTAATATTTCTCTTTATAACCTTTTACATCTGATCATTTCTTCCGTGTTTCTTCTCATTGATGAAAATAATAATTCATGCATTGTTGATATTATGGCCATTTCATGCACTTCAAAGCCTCAGACCCAGGAGAAATTGGCAAACCCTTCCCAGAATGTAAGGCTCAGGAGTGGTGGCAAGGCCTTCATTTGATCCAAGTGAGATTGTTGAGTGTGTGCAAAGTATATCTATCACAGCTTTCTCACAATGGCTTTTTATGACCTATAGAATGCCCCCTATAGAAATGTGCTTACAGAAATTAACTCAGCCTGCCTCCTTGAGTCAACTGTATACCATGAATAGTGGTTCCATGTTTACTTATTTGCAGTAACCCCCCCATTCCTGCTCAATCACGTAATAAACATTCTGACTCATGTGGCAGCAACTCCTCCATTAGAGCAAGACATCCCACCCAATTCCACATTTTCTGCGTATATGTGTCTCTTTGTCATTTTTGTATTCTTCAGTGCTGTATTTGGTTAATTCCTGAAACCATGCAGAGGGCAGCAGGTCCTTTCTTGATTCCTCACTGTCTTAGTTAGTAAATGGCTGAATCCATGCAAAGAACAGCAGGTCCCTTAATGATGAACATCTGACTACTATGTTAGTCAGATGAGGGAATGTTTTCAAAAGAATTGCAACAATGAAGGGGATAGGCAGAATAAAACTAAAACGAAAAGGGATAAAGGAAAACAGTAAAGGCATGTAGAAAGCACATTTGTATTTGTAGGGTATAACACATAGGCAAGTAGAATCCATAGCCAAGCAGTTAATATATAAGTAAACAGATATGTTGGCAAGTAGAATTGAGAAAGAGGCAGTTATCTGCTAACAAGTAAAACCTAGATATTGGCAGATTTTTTTTTTTGTTTTGTTTTGTTTGTTTGTTTGTTTTGGTTTTTTGGGTTTTGTTTTTTTGTTTTTTTGTTTTTGTTTTTGTTTTTTTGTTTTTTCAGACAGGGTTTCTCTGTATAGGCATGGCTGTCCTATAACTCACTTTGTAGACCAGGCTGTCCTTGAACTCAGAAATCTGTCTGCCTCTGCCTCCCAAGTGCTGGGATTATAGACATGGGCCACCACCACCTGGCCTGATATTGGCAGATTTATATTGGTAGTTTCAGGAGATTTGGGGATAGGAATGGAGGAAAAATTGCTGTCTCATCAGGTCTTGGGCTGTGTTCAGGAGCCCTTGTTTTCCCGGGAAGGGCTTGATAAATATAGTTTCATTGCATACACTAGCAAGATTTTGCTGAAAGGACCCTAATATAGCTGTCTCTTGTGAGACTAGGCCAGACTTAGCAAACACATAAGTAGATGCTCACAGTCAGCTATTGGATGGAGCACAGGGCCCCCAATGGAGGAGCTAGAGAAAGTACCCAAGGAGCTAAAGATCTGCAACCCTGTAGGTGGAACAACATTATGAACTAACCAGTACCCCAGAGCTCTTGACTCTAGCTGCATATGTCTCAAAAGATGGCCTAGTTGGCCATCACTGGAAAGAGAGGCCCATTGGACTTGCAAACTTTATATGCCCCAGTACAGGGGAATTCCAGGGCCAAAAAATGGGAATGGGTGGGTAGGGAAGTAGGGGGGGAGGGTATGGGGGACTTTTGGGATAGCATTTTAAATGTAATATGTAATAATTAAAAAATATTAAAAAAATATAGTTTCATGAAGTTAAATATAAATAAGTAAGCAAATAAATAGAAGGAAAGATATGGGGACAGCCAAGGAACTGAAATATATTCCTGATTATGCTTCTGGGTTAATGGATTTCATTTTATATTCTTCAGAACAACAAGGAGCACTCAAGTGAGAGACCATGAAGTGGTAGCCTACAGGTCCTGAGCAGATCCTGGATAAGTTGGCCCTTCCCAGAAGCTTTCACTGTTAGCCTTCCTAACTGAACCCAGTGCCGATGAGTGTGGTATGTGGAGTAAGGTATCTGTGACCTAGGAGGTGACAGTAATTTAGGCAGCAATTATGATCTAGGTAGCATGGTATAAAGGATTGGAATAGCATGCTGTTTCAGTGCTACCTTGGCAGGTGTGGTGTGTACAAAGTAGCCAACAGCACTGAAGTGGGGTCTCTAGGATGGAAGAGGCTCATAGTCAAAGAGAACAATCTTGGTGGCTTTAAATATTATCCAGTTTTTGTACAACCTGACCCAAGTAACCCACCGGCTCTAATTGTAATGTATCTAGTAATTGTATTCATGTAGGTAAGACTGCTCAGGGGAGAAAAGGGGGGCTTTGGTTTTTTCACCCAGTGGCTTGGTCACATCCTCCCATACCTGATTATACTAATTAGTGCATCCATTTGGGGACATTTCTCCAAACACCTAGAGTCTCAGTGTGCTCTCTTCAACTATTTGGAGAACATTACAAGCTTGATATAGTTAGTCTTTGATGACACACCAACTACAATAGTATATATGACACCTGCTCCTTATAATGAGATAAAATTAAATTTGAAATGAATTGGATCCACCCCTGAGTGCTTGGACCAACAATACTGAAACAATACTGATAGTGTGGATGTATCCAAATTGTGTTGGTGCATGCTAGAAACCAATTTCACTTATGGTCAGATTGGTGTCTCCTGCTCATATTTCAAAAACAGTTCTTGACATACTTTGAGGCTTCAGTCCCTTTTCCTTGTCAAACCATCCTCTTTTGGTTTAGTTAGACATAGTAGTTGTTTTGTTAAGACTTTCTGTCTCACCATTACAGTCTAGATTCAAGCATCTCAGCAAATGGCCGCTGGACTATGCAAGATGATCCACCATGAGTACCTAAAAAATAAGAAGGGACAAAGGAAGGACATGTAGAAAACAAGTGCAGACTTGAATGTCTCTGTGTTGCTGATGGTCGTGTCAAGGATACCAAAGCCACAGACCCATAGGAAATTGGAAGTCTTTCCCTTTGTCAAGGCACAGAGGGATGGCAAAGCCTTATATTGGTGCAAGTGAGACTGTTGTTAGTGTGTTCATTCTAGCTTTCTCCAACTGGATACTTACTCTTGGAGATTGATACAAAGACTGCTCCAACTAAGTTTAATAAAACCTGATTCCTTCATTAAGCTATACACCATAAACCTCAGCTATATGAGATAGCTCTACTTCCTCATTTAACTATATAAAATAAACACAGTGGGCTTCTGGGATGCTGTGTCTTCTTCCTAAGATAGCCAAGACCATCAAATCTGAGCTTTTTTGTGAACACACATCTATATTTTTTTTCATTCACTAGCTACCCCCATTAAGTCAATTCCTAGAGCTGTGCAGTGCAAGGCAGTTTTTGATGTTACTAATTGTTTTACACAGTTGATGTACTGAATCAAGTCAGTCTCAGGCCCTGTTTCTACTGCTATTTCTTTTGGCTTTGTCTTGTTGTTAGGGCATTTAAAACGTGGTTGCTTGATGTTTCTCAATTATTTCAGAGTACTTCTACTTTGCCTTTATTTTTAGCCTTTTTTCTCAATTATGTATCACTAAGAGCCTCACCAAGAAGGTCTCTCTCCACATTCTTATTTAATTACACATGTTACTCAGTGCTTGCTGGATATTTGAGGTAGCTGTTATTTGCAATATTATCTATTGTCTTAGTTTGTGTCAAAATAATGAGGACCCTCAATTTGTGGTTCTTGTAAATGATATTTTTTTTTCAGAGAAAACAAATGACATCCAAAGTTTGCTTGTATTTTTAATGAGTCTTTCATCATGTTGTAGAATGAGTGTGTTTGTGTGTATGTGCTTATGTGTTTGAGTGTGTGTGTGTGTGTGTGTGTGTGTGTGTGTTTTCTTCTGAACCCTTTGGCTAGACCTTTAATCTTTTTTTTTTTTTTAATTTTAGGTAGTATATATTTTTCATAATCTTTCCTTCTACCAAGTCTTCCCAGAGTACATTCACATCCCTAATTCCCTACTTACCCAACTTCTTGTCCTTTTTCTCTTAAAGAGTAAAATAATTATAGAAACATAACACCTCAGAAGAACCACAAATCCCTAGTAAAAACAGTATAGTCTAAAGCTTCTAAAAGTATAAAAATGGATTTAAATAGAGTTACCATATAATTGCAGACAAAATACAACACTTACACATCTAAGTAAAATGCCCAGTGTCAAGCATGGGTTAAATCTTGTTGAGTCATCAGTGAAAGGGGACCCATAGACACCTACTAAAAACAGTTACAGAATATTACCAAAGCTATTGGTTACATTCCAAATCCTGAGAGTAATGCCCTATTGCTGAAGACACCACTTACTTATGTCATTGAATATGGAGAAATTGAACTGGTGTTCAACTAGAAGCTTCACCACTATTCACAAGTGTTCATTGTACTGGAAGGCATTTTCCATGTTACCAGATTAAAAAAAAAAAAAACAAACAACAACAACAACTAATTACCAATCTCATCCAACTAAACAGTTACCTTCCTGTAAGATATATACACTGATATAACAGTGGCTCAAATGTAATTTGGTCAACAAACCACTTTTCTTTACATTGCATTTATTGTCTCTTTCATAAGATGTAACACATACTGGACTCTGCTAAAGTGGACAAGTACCTAAGAATAGATAGGTCATAGGACCTAGGAGAAAACCTACTACTATTATTCTGCATAAGGAACATAAAAATAAAATGACTACAAATGTCATTGTTATTCACTTTAATCAGAGCATTATTCAAACTTCATTGGAGAATTTTCTTCATGAAGTAACCATAATTCATACAGAAAAATATAGCTGGACTGTA
This sequence comes from Mus musculus, assembly GCF_000001635.26. Lineage (NCBI taxonomy): Eukaryota > Metazoa > Chordata > Mammalia > Rodentia > Muridae > Mus > Mus musculus. The sequence continues at coordinate 132,489,597 of NC_000086.7, forward strand.
ATAAGTAGAGAGTGAAAGAGTTTAGATTACTCCCCTCTAAATTCCATTAGCAAATGCCTCCTCTCAATGACTCAGGTATCCAGATGGAAGAAGTGGTAGAAAAATTGTAGGAACCAGAGGTAGTAGATGACTTTAAGGATACACTGTGTTCCAGGCAAAATAAGGCTGATAGGGACAAACATGAACTCATAGAGACTGTAACAACATGCAAAATACCTGTACATATTCAAGCCAGACAAAAATCTTAGCTTGGAAAGGAAGAAGGGGGAGCAAAGTTCTACCTTTAGCCAATAAGGAATTTACAACAGATACATGCTAGAAAAGAAAAACAATCAATTTTCTCCAATAGAATGACTATAATGTATATGTATGTATGTATGTGTATATATGTATATAAAATTAACCACACTCAAGGCAAATTGTCCAAGGTCAGTAGTTGACCAACAAAAAAATAGACTTCATGCATATGTCTGTCGTCTGTGGAGTTTAGTTTCTATGTTGATAGGAATAGATTTTGAATAATCTTTAATCACCTGTTCTTCATATGTTAGAGGGGATGGCGCACTTCATGTGGGTTTCTTTCCTTTTATTAAGTTTTAGAAGATCAAACATACCGTACAGGAGACAGATTGTGCCCTACTTTCCCCAATAATGAACGAAATCTTAGGAAATTTCTTTTGCAAAAACAGCAGTAGGAAAAATCTAAGTAGAAATTGTTGGTTCTTTGGTGACCAAACTAATTTTTTCCCTGGCTTGTTGCAATGAAGGTTTAGTTTTCTAGTATCCAACCTGGGATGGCTTATTTCTCCTAAGGGACATTCCATATAGACAGCAAGAAAGTAGACTTCAGGTCTCAGAATTTCTTCTCTGCCATACTAACTAACTCAAGATCTTTTTGAAATTTCATAAAACTTATAATATATTCTTGTCCATTTTCATCTTCCTCCAGTGTTCTGTTCCTGGTACACAAACATGTGTCCCCACATTTCCTTGGAGACACCTTTATTTTCTGAGGTATATTTTGGTAGTCTGACAAACTTCAGAAATGTTATGATTTCATATATTTTCTATTTCATTTTATAGTTCATTTGTAGATGATATCCTTGTTGCTTTTAAAATAAACATCAAAAGTCTGGACTTCTTCTTTAAAGAATCATTGTGGCCACTAAGTTTACCATAGATGGTAGAATAATAACAGAGAACTGTCCAGGTAGAAGTTTGTTGCACAATACAGGGGAAATTATTGTTATTTGTGCAAAAATTATAGTCTTAGAGGTGATGAAAATTGGGCAGATCACACCTATATTTTGAAAGTTAATTCAACGTGATGCATTCAGTGATTGGAGGAGAGGTATGAGAAGGAAACAGTAGTTGATTATTATGATAAAATTTTGTTTTGAACAAGTAGAGGATTGGACTTTATTTATTTAAATATCCAAGTCTATTAAAAGTAGATTTTGGAAAAAAAGGCTTGAAGAGGATTTGGAGACTTTATATTTAAGACATCTCTCAGATACTAAAGTAGGATATATGAGCCTAAGGGTAAAATAATCTTATATTCAAACATGTCTAGATGAATGAATACATTTGATAGGTAGGAGAGTATAAATAAGTATTTGAATATTGGGTGAGATTCCCAATGGAATGTGCAGACATTAAAGTCAATTTTAAGGAATGATGACATGAAATTTCATCCTAATTTGGTCAAAGAGTTGAGAAACCAGTAAATGAAATGATAGTTACATGTGACAGAAAGAAAAAATAAATCCTAAATTAAGAGAACTTGAGGAGAGAATTTAAAAATTGAATTCATGAACTTCATATATCCCAAGTCTATGATTTTGAGATTTTGACTATTTGCTAGGATAAAATTGAAACAAAATCAGTAGAAACTATACTTTGGATTTTCAGCTCAGATGTTCCCCTTGGGTGATAGTTCAGTGTAGGAACACCTTATAAGGCTGGGCAGCATAATCAATTTACTGATGCTAGTCAGTCATGTAAAAACGTAGTAAACAACTGAGATTTTATAAGGTACTGCATTTCTAGCATTTTTCATTTGATATAGATTTTGTCTTAACTCATGTCTACTACTATAAGTTAATATAAATTGTTTGAGAAATTTTTAATGTATGATATAGTAAACTATGAATCTTGTAGGGAAGTTGTCTTAAATATATTTTTCATTTTTTTGTATTTTCAACTTATTATATAGTTCATTAAAACCTCCCCGTATTTTCAAGCATCTCTAGATTAAAATACTGCTTTTAGTTTAAGATGATGACCTAGAACTGAGCAGTTCTCCTGATTAAAGAGATGTAGATTAGATACTACTAGCAAATGACAAAATTTACTCTTTTCTGAGTAGGGATATATTATACATAATGAAAGCATGAGAGGTGATTGTATAGGACTTGAAAGCAGATGAAAAATAGTAGGACAACCATGTGGGCATTATATATGGTGTGTAAATTATGAAAAATATTTAACAGGGAATGAAATTTTAAGTAGAAGAAGACATGAAAGCATGTATATAAGTGGAAGATAAATAAACAAACTGACCAGATTAGCCAGCAATATCAAAGGCTTTCATGAGGATTTTGTGTTACTTAATGACAGTGGGAAAAAATCGCCGTGTTATTGAACTTCTTTACATAAAGTTCCTGATTCATACTGCTTATGGGAAAATGTACATTCTATGTAACTCATAGTCTGTTGTTTATTATCCAAGATTATTCAATCTCATTGATCTAAGACTGTGATGAAGATTGCATAACAACATATTCCCATAATGTTAGAAAGAATGTTCCTCTCTTGATGCAGAAAGAAGAGTTTGAGGTTTGAGATGTCATATCTCACATAACAATGACCCTTGTGGTCATTGAAATTTTTTCCTAAGTGCATTTGAAGATACAGAACACTTCCGAATATCACCACCCTGGGGACTACACTTTTCATAATTTGACTTTGGAGAGACCTTATTCATATTTAGACCATAACACTGACAAATTCAAACATACCTGAAGACAAATTAATTTTTTCCTTTCTCAATGAATAGTCATTCTCTTCAGCTCTTTGCACAAACAGCGACCTCTTATTATCTTTGCTTTTTGAATCATGGTCTTGCTACACAGCTCATACTTTTTTCAAATTCACAGTACTCCTATTAGCCCAGTGTTCTGAATGTTAGCACTATAGGCCTGTATTGTATGCCTGGCTCTATTTTCACTCATTTGAATCTGTACTTCCTTTTATATGAGCTTTTACTGATTGAATGAAACAAACGAGGTGACAGAACATATTAAGAAGTTTGACTCACACTTTTACTCTATTTTTAAAATTATATTTCTCTGCCATTTGGTATTCCTCAGGTGAGAATTCTTTGTTTAGCTCTGAGCCCCATTTTTAAATGGGGTTATTTGATTTTCTGGAGTCGAACTTCTTGAGTTCTTTATATATATTGGAAATTAGTCCCCTATCTGATTTAGGATAGGTAAAGATCCTTTCCCAATCTGTTGGTGGTCTTTTTGCCTCACGGATGGTGTCTTTTGCCTTGCAGAAGCTTTGCAGATTCATGAGGTCCCATTTGTCAATTCTCAATCTTACAGCACAAGCCCTTGCTGTTCTATTCAGGAATTTTTCCCCTGTGCCCATATCTTCAAGGCTTTTCCCCACTTTCTCCTCTATAAGTTTCAGTGTCTCTGCTTTTATGTGAAGTTCCTTGATCCACTTAGATTTGACCTTAGTACAAGGAGATAGGAATAGATCAATTCGCATTCTTCTACATGATAACAACCAGTTGTGCCAGCAACATTTGTTGAAAATGCTTAGAAGTGGGAACAAAACACCCTTGGAAGGAGTTACAGAGACAAAGTTTGGAGCTGAGACGAAAGGATGGTCCATGTAGAGACTGCCATATCCAGGAATCCAGCCCATAATCAGCATCCAAACGCTGACACAATTGCATACACTAGCAAGATTTTATCGAAAGGACCCAGATGTAGCTGTCTCTTGTGAGACTATGCCGGGACCTAGCAAACACAGAAGTGGATGCTCACAGTCAGCTAATGGATGGATCACAGGGCTCCCAATGTAGGAGCTAGAGAAAGAACCCAAGGAGCTAAAGGGATCTGCAACCCTATAGGTGGAACAACATTATGAACTAACCAGTACCCCGGAGCTCTTTACTATAGCTGCATATGTATCAAAAGATGGCCTAGTCGGCCATCACTGGAAAGAGAGGCCCATTGGACACGCAAAATTTATATGCCCCAGTACAAGGGAACGCCAGGGCCAAAAAGGGGGAGTGGGTGGGTAGGGGAGTGGGGGTGGGTGGGTATGGGGGACTTTTGGTATAGCATTGGAAATGTAAACGAGCTAAATACCTAATAAAAAATTTAAAAAAAAAAAAGAAAATGCTATCTTTCTTCCACTGGATGGTTTTAGCTCCCTTGTCGAAGATCAAGTGACCATAGGTGTGTGGGTTCATCTCTGGGTCTTCAATTCTATTCCATTGGTCTACTTGTCTGCCACTATACCAGTACTACGCAGTTTTTATCACAATTGCTCTGTAGTACAGCTTTAGGTCGGGCATGGTGATTCCACCAGAGTTTCTTTTATCCTTGAGAAGAGTTTTTGCTATCCTAGGTTTTTTGTTATTCCAGGTGAATTTGCAGATTGCTCTTTCTAATTCGTTGAAGAATTGAGTTGGAATTTTGATGGGGATTGCATTGAATTTGTAGATTGCTTTTGGCAAGATAGCCATTTTTACAATGTTGATCCTGCCAATCCATGAGCATGGGAGATCTTTCCATCTTGAGATCTTCTTTAATTTCTTTCTTCAGAGACTTGAAGTTCTTATCATACAGTTCTTTCACTTCCTTAGAGTCACGCCAAGATATTTTATATTATTTGTGACTATTGAGAAGGATGTTGTTTCCCTAATTTCTTTCTCAGCCTGTTTATTCTTTGTGTAGAGAAAGGCCATTGACTTGTTTGAGTTAATTTTATATCCAGCTACTTCACTGAAGCTGTTTATCAGGTTTAGAAGTTCTCTGGTGGAATTTTTAGGGTCACTTATATATACTATCATATCATCTGCAAAAAGTGATATTTTGACTTCATCTTTTCCAATTTATATCCCCTTGTTGTTGTTGAATTGCTCTGGCTAGGACTTCAAGTACAATGTTGAATAGGTATGGAGAGAGTGGGCAGCCTTGTCTAGTCCCTGATTTTAGTGGGATTGCTTCCAGCTTCTCACCATTTACTTTGATATTGGCTACTGGTTTGCTGTAGATTGCTTTTATCATGTTTAGGTATGGGCCTTGAATTCCTGATCTTTCCAAGGCTTTTATCATGAATGGGTGTTGGATCTTGTTGAATGTGTTTTCCACATCTAACGAGATGATCATGTGGTTTTTGTCTTTGAGTTTGTTTATATAATGGATTACGTTGATGGATTTCCGTATATGAAACCATCCCTGCATCCCTGGAATAAAACCTACTTGGTCAGGATGGATGATTACTTTAATGTGTTCTTGGATTCAGTTAGCGAGAATTTTATTGAGGATTTTTCTATCGACATTCATAAGGGAAATTGGTCTGAAGTTCTCTCTCTTTGTTGGCTCTTTCTGTGGTTTAGGTATCAGAGTAATTGTGGCTTCATAGAATGAGTTGGGTAGAGTTCCTTCTACTTCTATTTTGTGGAATAGTTTGTGCAGAACTGGAATTAGGTCTTCTTTGAAGGTCTGGTAGAACTCTGCACTAAATCCATCTGGGCCTGGGCTTTTTTTGGCTGGGAGACTATTAATGACTGCTTCTTTTTCTTTAGGGGATATGGGACAGTTTAGATTGTTAAGTTGATCCTGATTTAACTTTGGTACCTGGTATCTGTCTAGAAATTTGTCCATTTCATCCAGGTTTTTCAGTTTTGTTGAGTATAGCCTTTTGTAGAAGGATCTGATGGTGTTTTGGATTTCTTCAGGATCTGTTGTTATATCTCCTTTTTCATTTCTGATTTTGTTAATTAGGATGTTGTCCCTGTGCCCTCTAGTCAGTCTAGCTAAGGGTTTATCTATCTTATTGATTTTCTCAAAGAACCAACTCCTCATTTGGTTAATTCTTTGAATAGTTCTTCTTGTTTCCACTTGGTTGATTTCACCCCTGAGTTTGATTATTTCCTGCCTTCTACTCCTCTTGGTTGAATTTTCTTCCTTCTTTTTCCCTAGAGCTTTTAGATGTGTTGTCAAGCTGCTAGTGTGTGCTCTTTCCAGTTTCTTTTTGGAGGCACTCAGAGCTATGAGTTTCCCTCTTAGAAATGCTTTCATTGTGTCCCATAGGTTTGGGTATGTTGTGACTTCATTTTCATTAAACTCTAAAAAGTCTTTAATTTCATTCTTTATTCCTACCTTGACCAAGGTATCATTGAGAAGAGTGTTGTTCAGTTTCCACGTGAATGTTGGCTTTCTATTATTTATGTTGTTATTGAAGATCAGCCTTAGCCCATGGTGGTCTGATAGGATGCATGGGACAATTTCAATATTTTTGTATCTGTTGAGGCCTGTTTTGTGACCAATTATATGGTCAATGTTGGAGAAGGTCCCATGAGGTGCTGAGAAGAAGGTATATCCTTTTGTTTTAGGATAAAATGTTCTGTAGATATCTGTTAAGTCCATTTGTTTCATAACTTCTGTTAGTTTTACTCTGTCCCTATTTAGTTTGTTTCCATGGTCTGTCCATTGATGAAAGTGATGTGTTGAAGTCTCCCACTATTATTGTGTGAGGTACAATGTGTACTTTGAGCTTTACTAAAGTGTCTTTAATGAATGTGGCTGCCCTTGCATTCGGAGCATAGATATTCAGAATTGAGAGTTCCTCTTGGAGGATTTTACCTTTGATGAGTATGAATTGTCCCTCCTTGTCTTTTTTGATAACTTTGGATTGGAAGTCGATTTTAATCGATATTAGAATGGCTACTCCAGCTTGTTCCTTCAGACCATGTGCTTGGAAAATTGTTTTCCAGCCTTTCACTCTGAGGTAGTGTCTGTCTTTTTCCCTGAGATGGGTTTCCTATAAGCAGCAGAATGTTGGGTCCTGTTTGTGTAGCCAGTCTGTTAGTCTCTGTCTTTTTATTGGGATGGACCTGGAGGGCATCATCCTGAGTGAGATAACACAATCACAAAGGAACTCACACAATATGTACTCACTGATAAGTGGATATTAGCCCAAAACATAGGATACTCAAGATATAAGATACAATTTGCTAAACGCATGAAACTCAAGAAGAATGAAGACCAAAGTGTGGACACTTTGCCCCTCCTTAGAATTGGGAACAAAACACCCATGGAAGGAGTTACAGAGACAAAGTTTGGAGCTGTGATGAAGGATGGACCATCTAGAGACTGTCATATCCATGGATCCACCCCATAATCAGCTTCCAAATGCTGACACCATTGCATACACTAGCAATATTTTGCTGAAAGTACCCAGATATAGCTGTCTCTTGTGAGACTATGCTGGGGCCTAGCAAACACAGAAGTGGATGCTCACAGTCAGCTATTGGATGGATCACAGGGCTCCCAAAGGAGGAGCTAGAGAAAGTACCAAAGGAGCTAAATGGATCTGCAACCCTATAGGTGGAACAACATTATGAACTAACCAGTACCCCAGAGCTCTTTACTATAGCTGCATATGTATCAAAAGATGGCCTGGTTGGCCATTACTGGAAAGAGAGGCCCATTGGACTTGCAAACTTTATATGCCCTAGTACAGGGGAACGCCAGGGCCAAAAAAATGGGAATAGGTGGGTAGGGAATTGGGGGAGAGTGTATGGGGACTTTAGGGATAGCATTGGAAATGTAATTGAGGAAAATACATAATAAATAAATAAATAAATAAATAAAACATAAACAATGAAAAAATTATATTTCATTTTAAATTTATGTTTTACACTCCATATTCCTTTCCCTGCCCCCCTCATACACACTCTGACTGTTCCACATCCCACACCTCCACCCCAATCTACCCTGTCTCCACATGGATGCCTCCCTCCTCTACTCCACCTGATCTCTAAATTCCCTGTGGCCTGCAGTCTTTTAAGGGTTAGGTGCATCATCTCTGAATGAATACAGACCCTGCAGTCCTCTATGGTATATGCATTGGGGACCTCATATCATTTGGTGTATGCTGCCTGTTTGGTGGTCCAGTGTGTGAGAGATGTCAGGGGTTCAGATTAATTGTGACTGCTGGTCCTACAGGGTCGCCCTTCTCCTCAGCTTCTTTCTGCCTTCCCTAATTCAACAACAGGGATCAGCTGTTTCTGTCCATTGGATGGGTGCAAATATCTGCATCTGACTCTTTCAGCTGCTTGTTGGTCTTCCAGAAGGCAGTCACAAAAGATATCTTTTTGTGAGTGCTCCATAGCCTCAGAAATAGTGTCAGGCCTTGGGACATCCCTTGAGCTGGATCCCACTTTCAGTCTGTCACTGGACCTTTTTTTCCTCAGGCTCCTCTCCATTTCCATCCCTGTAATTCTTTGAGAAAGGGACAACTATGGGTCAGAGATGTGACTGTGGGATGGCAACCCCATCCATCATTTGATGTCCTGTCTTCCTGTTGGAGGTGTGTTCTATATGTTCCCTCTTCCTACTGTCCAACATTTCATCTAAGCTCTCTCCCTTTGAGTCCTGAGAGTCTCTCACCTCACAGGTCTCTGGTGCATTCTAGGGTTTCCCCAAACCTCCTATTTTGAGATTGTCTGTTTACATTCTTTCTGGTGGCCCTCACCCAACATCAGACCAGGTTTCCCTCCCTGCCCTACTCGCCACCCACCCTGTCCACTTTCCCTCCCAGGTCCCTCTTTCCATCCCCACATGCTTTTTTCTCTCTCCCAAGTGTGACTAAGGCATGGTCACTTGGCTCCTTCAGCTTGTTGATCTTTTTGCATTCTGTGGACTGTATCTTGGGTATATCCTGTCCTTTTTTTTTTTTCCTACTATCTACTTATTAGTGAGTACACACCATGCATGTCCTTTTGGGTCTGAGTTACCTCACTCAGGATGATATTTTCTAGTTACATCATTTGCCTGTAAAACTCAGGATGCCCTCGTTTTTAATAGCTAAGTAGTATTCCATTGTTTAAATCAACCACATTTTCTGTATTCATTATTCTGTCATGGAAAATCTAAGTTTTTTCCAGCTTTTGGCTATCACAAATAAGGCTGCTGTGAACATACATCAAAACTTGAAGTTTAAGCACAAGAAAATAAAACTTAAAAATGAAAGAAAGAAAGGAAACAAACTCAGAAGGAATGAAGAAAGGACGGAATGAAAGAATGGAGAAAGGAAGAAAGGAAGGAAAGAAGGAAGGAAGGAAGGAAGGAAGGAAGGAAGGAAGGAAGGAAGGAAGGAAGGACAATGGCTGTGTGGGCTGCTAGGAAACACATGACAATTGAATATCCAGGGTCATAATGGAATATGCCATAATGTCTCTGTGGCATGATGGGGCATCTTTTGGGTATATTCCAAGAGTGGTATATCTGGGTCTCCAGGTAGAATTATTTCCAATTTTCTAAGGAACATCTAGATTGATTTCCGGAGTGGTTGTACCAGCTTGCAATCCCACCAGCAAAGGAGGAACATTTCTCTTTCTCTGTATCATCTCCAACATGTGTTGTCACTTGAGGTTTTGATCTTAGCCATTCTGATTTGTATAAGGTAGAATCTCAGGGTCATTTTGAGTTGCAGTTCCCTGATGACTAAGGATATTGAACATTTCTTTAGATGCTTCTCAGCAATTGGAGATTCCTCAGTTGTGAATTCTCGGTTTAGTTCTATATCCTATTTTTTTTTCCATTTTTTATTAGGTATTTAACTCATTTACATTTCCAATGCTATACCAAAAGTCCCCCATATCCACCCACCCCCACTCCCCTGCCCACCCACTCCCCCTTTTTGGCCCTGGTATTCCCCTGTACTGGGGCATATAAAGTTTGCAAGTCCAATGGGCCTCTCTTTCCAGTGATGGCCGACTAGGCCATCTTTTGATATATATGCAGCTAGAGTCAAGAGCTCCGGGGTACTGGTTAGCTCATAATGTTGTTCCACCTATAGGGTTGCAGATCCCTTTAGCTCCTTGGCTACTTTCTCTAGCTCCTCCATTGGGAGCCCTATGATCCATCCATTAGCTGACTGTGAGCATCCACTTCTGTGTTTGCTGGGCCCCGGCATATCCTATTTTTTGATTGGGAGAATTAATCCTTCCTATTGATGAGCCACATAAATTTTTATCCAATAACAATTTCTTATTTTTTCACCCGAAAGTTTGCATTTTTTGTCTAAAAGATGTAAAAACAAACATTAAATCATAGTTCAAACACCTCAAATACAATCTTGAAATATTAAATATTAAACTATTTGGCAACTTATCATATATGATTAGACATTAACATGTACTAATGTTTTAACATGACTTGATATTTAGTGACCCTTTTCCAATATTTTCATTTAAAATACATTAGAAACTCAATGAAGAAAAACTAGGAATTCAGTATGGCCTATCTAAGCATTGTATACCTCTCACTAAAACTAATCACAATTATGCTGTAAATGGAATGGACTTTAATACATGCTAAAAATGGGTGGGAAATTTTTTCTGAATGAGAAACATGAAATAAATGTTATAAAAAATTGTGCCACATTCTTTACTTAATTACCCTGCATATGTTAATGATTCAGATAATATTTTATATATCTTCTTTCTATTTTTGGTAAGTGCTTCTGGTAAAATGCTTTTGTACAGATGAAAAAAAATGAGATTCTGTTTTTTCTCATTTGTAAGTACTCAGTAATTTAAAAAGATACCAGACTGCTGGTTGACAGATGTCAAATGCTTCAAATAGGTGTGTTTTTTAAACTCATTTTCTTTAAAATTTAGTTTAATTTCTCTTTATTTATACACTATTTTGAAGAAACTGTTTTATTTTGGTGTACACATTTTATTGGTGTTGTTATACAAAAACTTCCATTTTGAGTGATGTATGCCCTTTTATTATCACTCCTTAATTTATTTATGGGAATTCAAATTATAAGTATATTAAAATTTTAATGATCACATTATTCAAATTGTTTTTATTCTTTATAATATCCTCTGTTTTATTTACTTTCCTCAAAATAACTTTTAATTTTGGATTAAAAACATATTTTTTTAATTGGGTATATATTTCATTTACATTTCCAGTACTATCCCAAAAGTCCCCCACATGCTCCCCTATCCACCCATCCCACTTCTTGGCCCTGTTGTTCCCCTGTACTGAGGCATATAAAGTTTGCACGACCAATGGGACTCTCTTTCCACAGATGGCCAACTAGGCCATTTTCTGATTCATATGCAGACAGAGACACGAGCTCCGGGGGGGGGGGTACAGGTTAGTTCATATTATTGTTCCACCTATAGGATTTCAGATCCCTTTAGCTCCTTAGGTACTTTCTCTAGCTCCTCCATTGGGGGCCCTGTGATCCATCCAATAGCTGACTGTGAGCATCCAGTTCTGTGTTTGCTAGGCCCCAGCATAGTCTCACAAGAGACAGCTCTATCTGAGTCCTTTCAGACAATCTTGCTAGTGTATGCAATGGTGTCAGCATTTGGAAGCTGATTATGGAATAGATCCCCGGATATGGCAGTCTCTAGAAGGTCCATCCTTTCGTTACAGCTCCAAACTTTGTCTCTGTAACTCCTTCCATGGGTGTTTTGTTCCCAATTCTAAGAAGGGGCAAAGTGTCCATATTTTGGTCTTAGTTCTTCTTGAGTATTTTTGCGTTTAGCAAATTGTATTTTGTATCTTGGGTATCCTAAGTTTCTAAGCTAATATCCACTTATCAGTGAGTACATATTGTGTGAGTTCCTTTGTGATTGTGTTACCTCACTCAGGATGATGCCCTCTAGGTCCATCCATTTGCCTAGGAATTTCATAAATTCATTCTTTTTAATAGCTGAGTGGTACTCCATTGTGTAAATGTACCACATTTTCTGTATCCATTCATCTGTTGAGGGGCATCTGAGTTCTTTCCAGCTTCTGGCTATTATAAATAAGGCTGCTTTGAACATATTGGAGCATGTGTCCTTCTTACCGGTTCGAACATCTTCTGGATATATGCCCAGGAGAGTTATTGAGGGATCCTCAGTAGTACTATGTCCAATTTACTGAGGAACTGACAGACTGATTTCCAGAGTGGTTGTACAAGCTTGCAATCCCACCAAAAATTGAGGAGTGTTCCTCTTTCTCCACATCCTTGCCAGCATCTGCTGTCATCTGAATTTTTGATCTTATCCATTCTGACTGGTGTGAGGTGGAATCTCATGATTGTTTTGATTTGCATTTCCCTGATGATTAAGGATGTTTAACATTGTTTTTCAGGTGCTTCTCAGCCATTAGGTATTCCTCAGGTGAGAATTTTTTGTTCAGTTCTCAGCCCCATTTTTTAATGGGGTTATTAGATTTTCTGGAGTCCACCTTCTTGAGTTCTTTATATATATATATTGGATATTAGTCCCCTATCTGATTTAGGATAGGTAAAGATCCTTTCCCAATCTGTTGGTGGTCTTTTTGTCTTATTTACGGTGTCTTTTGCCTTGCAGAAGCTTGGCAACTTTATGAGGTCCCATTTGTTGATTCTCCATCTTACAGCACAAGCCATTTCTGTTCTATTCAGGAATTTTCCCCCTGTACCCATATCTTCGAGGCTTTTTCCTACTTTCTCCTCTATAAGTTTCAGTGTCTCTGGTTTTATGTGGAGTTCCTTAATCCACTTAGATTTGACCTTAGTAAAAGGAGATAGGAATGGATCGATTCGCATTCTTCTACATGATAACAACCAGTTGTGCCAGCACCATTTATTGAAAATGCTGTCTTTCTTCCACTGGATGGTTTTAGCTCCCTTGTCGAAGATCAAGTGACCATAGGTGTGTGGGTTCATCTCTGGGTCTTCAATTCTATTCCATTGGTCTACTTGTCTGTCGCTATACCAGTAACATGCAGTTTTTATCACAATTGGTTTGTAGCACAGCTTTAGGTCGGGCATGGTGACTCCACCAGAGGTTCTTTTATCCTTGAGAAGAATTTTGCTATCGTAGGTTTTTTATTATTCCAGATGAATCTGCCGATTGCCCTTTCTAATTCGTTGAAGAATTGAGTTGGAATTTTGACGGGGTTTGCATTGATTCTGTAGATTGCTTTTGGCAAGACAGCCATTTTTACTATATTGATCCTGCCAATCCATGAGCCTGGGAGATCTTTCTATCTTCTGAAATCCTCTTTAATTTCTTTCTTCAGAGACTTGAAGTTCTTATCATACATATCTTTTACTTCATTAGTTAGAGTCACGCCAAGGTATTTTATATTATTGGTGACTATTGAGAAGGATGTTGTTTCCCTAATTTCTTTCTCAGCCTGTTTATTCTTTGTGTAGAGAAAGGCCATTGACTTGTTTGAGTTAATTTTCTATCCAGCTACTTCACTGAAGCTGTTTATCAGGCTTAGGAGTTCTCTGGTGGAATTTTTAGGGTCACTTATATATACTATCATATCATCTGCAAAAAGTGATATTTTGACTTCTTCCTTTCCAATTTGTATCCCCTTGATCTCCTTTTGTTGTCAAATTGCTCTGGCTAGTACTTCATGTACAATACCAGGTTAAAGTTAAATCAAGATCAGGTTAATGATCTAAACAATCCTCTATCCCCTAAAGAAATAGAAGCAGTCATTAATAGTCTCCCAACCAAAAAAAAAAAAAAAAGCCCCGGACCAGATGGTTTTAGTGGAGAGTTCTATCAGATCTTCAAAGAAGATCTAATCCCAGTTCTTCACAAACTATTCCACAAAATAGAAACAGAAGGTACTCTACCCAACTCATTCTATGAAGCCACAATTACTCTGATACGTAAACCACAAAAAGACTCAACAAAGATAGAGAAATTCAGACCTATTTCCCCTATGAATAGCGATGCAAAAATCCTCAATAAAGTTATCACTTACCGAATCCAAGAACACAGCAAAACAATCATCCATCCTGACCAAGTAGGTTTCATCCCAGAGATGCAGGGATAGTTCAATATACAGAAATCCATCAACATAATCCAGTATATAAACAAACTCAAAGACAAAAAACACATGATCAGCTCAATAGATGTGGAGAAAGCATTTGACAAAATCCAACACCCATTCATGATAAAAGTCTTGGAAAGATCAGGAATTCAAGGCCCATACCTAAACATGATAAAAGCAATCTACAGCAAACCAGTAGCCAACATCAAAGTAAATGGTGAGAAGCTGGAAGCAATCCCACTAAAATCAGGGACTAGACAAGGCTGCCCACTTTCTCCCTACCTATTAAAACATATTTCAGTGGCATTCATTAATAATTTTTTCCATTTGTCTGGACTCTATTATATTTCTTCCTTAACAGTTCTTATAATAACTTTATATATATATATATATATATATATATGTATATATATATATATATATTTAATTATTTGATAAAATTGAGGGATATGTAATATATATACATATATGTATATATGTATATATATTGAAATTGATTACTTAAATCCATCCAATCTCTTTTTAATATAACTATGCATATTGCATTTATTACACTATAAAGATTAAAATGTTACTAATAGACCAAATAATGCTTCCTTCCTTTTTTTTCTGTCTTAGAATTTATATTACTGAAATAACACAACACTACCACAAACAACTTGGAGAGGTTAGAGTTTATTACAACTTCAACTCTTAGGGATCAGTCCACCACTAAAGGAAGTAAGAGCAGGAATTCAAACTGGGAGAGAACCTTGGATCTGGACCTGAGGCAGAGACTATTTTTGAGTATTGCTTACTGACTTTATCACCATGCAGCTGCTTAAATTTTCAGTCTTAGGAGTGATGCTATCCATAGTTAGCTGTACCCTTCCACATCAATCATCAATCAAGAAAATGCAGTATGATTCTACCTACACACATATCTTAGATATAAATTTTCAGTTGTTATTCCCTTTACTCAAATGACCCTAGCTCATGTCAAGTTAACCTAAAATCTAGCCAAAAACACCTTCTTTTCCTTTATCGCCTAAAGAAAATCAATCCACATTTGCTAATTATGTGATTTCTTTATTTTTATAGTTATTTTCTCACAGCATAATTTTAGCATGAATTAATTTTCAAATTTATCCACTAAAGTAATTTGTATATCAGAATAGTCTAGGTAAGTTATGGAAAAATAGCAACCTATCATATTCATTGTTGTTTCTCATATAAATTATTCACAATTTTGGTATAAAATAAAATTTAATGGACAGAAGATGGGAAGAATATTGATCCTATTTCAGGAGGAATTTATGAAGTAGATTTAGTGCAGGCCTAGAGCTAATCAGTAAATTAAGATATTCACTTATAACTGTGAACTATACTTTGAGATTAATGATATCTAAGAAAAGATACATGTCTACACACAGTCTCTATAGCTACTAAATAAGACTATAGAAAGCAGAACCTATGCAAATCCTTCTATTATATGAATAATTCCTGTCATAAGACAGCTCACTAATTTGAAAGCATTTTAAGTTTTTATAAATTTATAATATGTACCAGTAATAAAGCATTACTGGTACATATTATATTAATTTTGCATTGTTAACTCAAACATGGAGTATTACTGGGAAGTTAGTCTTTAAATCTAAAACACTAAAATCTTTCTCTGATATTATTTATTAAAATGTGAAATACTTTCAAAGTACTTTGATTATAATCACTTGTCAACAACCACACCAGACTGCGGCAATATTAGGGCTTGGGAAAAAGAGTAACTTCAGGAATAGAACATAAATGGCCATGAAAGACAAATAGAGATCATGTCAACAAATGTAAGTCTTTCTAGCATTTGGGATAACTACTATGACCTTTTATTTCCTCTACCCTAGTGAAATATCCATTATTGATTATCAGTTATAACAGCCAGTTTTCAAATACTGACTTCCCTTTCCAATGTCCTTTCTGCTCTATTTCTTGTTAAATAAATTATGAATGTATATTCGTGACTTTCCATTTACACAATAAGGGTATGAAAACAGTTTTCCTTAGAAATTTTGAAGGCATTAGAGGAGCCCCCAGTTCTTTTTTCTGCTGTACTCTATAGGCTCCTAGAAATGAACATTGAGGAAATCGCTCTGCTTCATATCCATTTCAATACTTTGTTTTATTCAGTTCTTTATTTTAAGTAGTGGAAATTTTCCATCTTATTTTCATTTTAACGTTATAAAATTTTTAAATGAAGTTCCTATATAGAATTTTTTTTTCAGCTATTGGGAACAGCATACCGCATACATTAAATTTGGCAAATTAAATCTCATATCAGTTGTGAGAAATATTCCTCCATTATTTGTTCTATTATTTTATTTATTTATTTATTTATTTATTTATTTATTTATTTTTTAGACAAGGTTTCTCTGTATAGCCCTTCTGGCTGTCCTGTAACTCACTTTGTAGAACAGGCTGTCCTTGAATTCAGAAATCCGCCTGCCTCTGCCTCCCAAGTGCTGGGATTAAAGGCGTGTGCCACCACTGCCCAGCTATTTGTTCCATTATTTTGGTTGAATTTTTATATTAGTATTCTAAGACATTGATCTTTCTCATTTGGTTTATATCTCTAAAGCTGGTAATTTTCTTTCTAAGCAAATTCCTCAACTATTTTCTTCAGCTCAAAGGATATTTTCACAATGAGAGAAGTAGATAGAACTCAAATAAGAGTATGATCATAAAAGTAGAATATAATTATTAAGCCTAAGAGTAAGATTGAGATTTGAATTGTATTCTAATAATTTAAAACTTCAGATAAAAGACTTAAATATAGCCAGGCGTGGTAGTGTATGCCTTTAATCCCATCACATGCACAGAGTGAGTTCCAGGACAGCCAGGGCTATACAGAGAAACCCTGTCTCGAAAAAAAAAAAAAAAAGACTTAAATATAAATATTGAAACTTTAGTACATGAAATATAAAATATACTTAACCTTAACATAGAATATAAACATCTATATGTATTTTCTACTATGCATAAAAGAAAAATAAGAAGACATGTATTCGGTTAAACAGCAAGTGATGAAGGAAATACTGTCAATTTTTATCCTATGCTATATATTGGATTGAAACTACTACTATCACTACATATATATATATATCTTTGAAATAAGCATAAAAATATGAGCAACACTCTAAAGATGAAGAATGGAAACACATGTTCAAAAGAAATACAGGGGCCTAGAGAGGTGTCTCAGTGGGAATGTACTTGCTATTCTTCCAGAAGGACTAACTTTGGTTCATAGAACCTACAGCAACTGCCTTTTAACCACTGTAACTTCAGTTGCAGGGCATTTGACATCAGGCAGGCACATGGGACATAAACAGCCATGCAGGCACACATACACATAAAAAAAATGTATATTTACAAAAAAAAAAATAACAGCAAAAACAAGAAAAGAAAATTGCCCTTAGAGGCATTCATTGTAGATAAGGCTGCTGTGTCATATGTACATCAGTAGGTGGCAGAGATGAGAGAGGTTATGTTTATGGTAAGTGAACATCTGGATGATTCATAGCTTAACACTCCCTGAAAAAAAGAGAGCTTGAGGTAATTGCCAGTCATTCACCATGCTGACCCTTACAGGTTCCTAGGGAAGAGAACAAAACAGAGACTACAAAAACCCTGCCTTGAACAGCAGGTTCTATATAGGTCTGGAGGTGAGGCAGATGAACCTAACCCAATGCCACAATGCCCAAGTAGGGCATAGCACTCCTGAGACCACTCCTGAGATGACTCCAGACACTCAGAGACCTCCAGTGCCACTAAAAGGATCAAATAAGTGGTAGTTAAGTGGAAGATAAAGAGTAACAGAAGGATGTGGGCATAACAAAGAGAAGCAAAACTGGAGACTCCAGTGCAGTGAGGAATAACCTGATGTGAGTAGCTGGTAATGCCATTTGAGATTGTGGTAGGGTTCGGCCCTGTGCTGCTACCAGAGACCACATCTGTGTCTGTGACCATGTAGCAACACAGCAGGGTTCTGTTGCCACCAAAGTCCAGGTGGGCCTCCATGCTCTAGGCTGGCATACTATAGAAATGTTGATATCTGAGGGCTATACAAAACTGGCCAGACCCCTTGACTGAGCATCATGGACCTGGTGACATAAGCTGCAGTGGGAGCTGATCTTGCCACTAGCCAGCTGCAGTGTATAGGTGAGCAGGCCTGCACACTGTAGGAGTTGCTGGTAAGTAGGCCAAATGGTATGAGCATAACAGGTGACCCTGCAAGTCCTCTCCTTTGAGGTAGCATGGATGAAGGAGACATACCTTCCTTCACCCTTACAACTAGTGGCAGGTGAGTGATCTGATCCTTGGGTCATAAGAGCAGGAGAATGGTCTCTGCCCCTCACCTGCTACAGCTCTTGGGAGAGGGGTCCCTATAGCTTCCTTAGGCAGCAAGTAGAGCTGACCCTGTTAGCAAGGATGTAGGGAGTGATCATGAGAGAGCTGACCCCTTTACTTGTCTGTCATGCAGTATCTGGGCATGAGAGAGATAACCCCAGGTACTTTTGGATCCATGCCAGCTAAAGCAGGAAGGAATGCTGGTATTAAGGTCATCAGAGCAGGAGAGCACACCATGCACCTCACCTGGGCAGCAAGGCCCTGGTTGTCGGGGTTGTGGGTGAACCAGCGCCCAGGGCATGCAAGTGGGATAGGCAGCTTACTGACCAGGTCAGATAGCTCTCATGCCCTGATCCAGAGCTTTGAATTGGCCCCTCCCAATATATACCCTATTGATGAACTCCAGGAGTACATGAAGGGGACAGTCTTACAGATCGAAAAGTACAGGATCTCCATGATACTTGGCAACAACCAAATTTCCAAGAGGATTCACAGTGAGTTTCGAGTATTGATAAAATAGGAGAAGCCAAAGGTCTCATACCAGACTAATGAGTCATTGAAATGAACACTTGAAACCAGAGTTGCTTGGACAAAAGCATACCCTGTGAGGTACATTGCCACACACTACAGCTTCCACAATGAGATAGTTTTCTCTTTGGGTGGGGGAGGTTGTCAGGGTGGAGGGTGGATATGAAGAGATGACAAGATGAGTGGGATTGGGGTGCATATAGAGAAATTGACAAACAATGAAATACAAGTTAAAAGCAAACAATAAAAATAAAATGCAGTCAATAAAAATATAATAGGTATATTGTCACAATCATTTCAGTAGCTGTGGAAGGAACAAACATGGTATACAAAAACCCACCAGGCATATTTGAAAAAATAAATGTAAAATACAGAATTATTTTACCCTCTTACTGGTACTGTTACATTATTTGATTATTTGTTGGTTTGATTTCTCAACAGAGTTTTATGTTCTACTATGTCATAAATGCTTGCTTTAAACTCACAGTAATCCACCTGCTTCAGCCCTTTGCTGGGATTACAGATTACCATACACTGATTACAGTTATGGTGTGAATATAAAAATATCTTGCTGGCATTTACTTTCAGGCCTTGATACTCAACTGGAAGGTCTATTTTAGAAGCTTCCAAAAATGTTAGGTGTGAAGTCACCCTACAGGAAATCCAAGGCTATGAGCCACTCTGGTTGTTTTCTTAATTTAGTAGGGTGTTGTTGCCTCTAGTTGTGCTTTTAATTATGAACATTACAGAATCAGTTATTTTGCTCTAAATCACCCTTCTGTCATCAAATTCTCTCTCAGCACAGGCCAGAAATGGTGGAGTATACACTGAAACCTTTGCAATCATGAGCCAAAATTAATTCCTCTTCTTGTACTTCATTTTTCTAAGGCATTTGTTCTGGTGACAAAAGCTCTTACCAAAACCAAAATGGAGCTGGAAAACACTTTTAATATTGTAACACTGAAAAATATTTTAAACATAATACCTTACATGATAAATGCTACATAAAAGCATCTTATATACACTATAAATAGTAATGTTAATTTCTGCAAAGTTTCTGGGAAGGAAAAACAAAACAAATCCATTTTATTACCCATTAACTTAGAAAATTAATTGAGGAAATATTATTTAATGAGAAAATGTTCTCTAAGATTTTCCTGAGTACAATGTAACATATTTTATAATAACATAATTTATAAATAAATGATCTTTAGTAACTATATTAAAGTATTACTGTCAAATAAAATGATATTTAGGAATTGGTGAGAATGTGATGAACTACAAACAACTATTCAGAATTCTTTGTAAATAGTGAAAAAAAGTAAAGCATTAATATGAAAGATAAACATTATTGTTCAACTTCATTGCTTTTAATAATTCTGAGTCCTATTTTCCTGATAGTTTATGTTTCAAAACTCACCATGTTAGAAGTTATCATCTGAACTGGGATAATAGAATGAAACAGCACCTGAATTACCTTGCAAAGTACATGATGGAACAGAAAAAAATCAGGGTGGGAAAAATTAGGCTGAGGAAAAGGAAACAAACTAAAAAGAAATATATTAAAATAAATTATACACACATATATATATTGCATATATATGCAAAATTAATAAGTATATATATAAATTTTACAAGAAAATAATTATAAAGTAGGAAGTATTCTTTGAGTAACCTATAATTTTAATTTATGTGTGTGTTCAATGGGGCAAAACTGAGATAGGCTGCGTTTTCTAAATACATTTTAATGATATTCTACAAAGCTCATATCCATGATAAGTCACTTGGTGAAATTGAAATAATTCACAGTGGGATTGCTATATTTTAAGAATAAAAAACTTAAAAAAATATCATCCATGCATTTAAAAATCTGATGTGTTAATTTTTGTTGTTGTTGTTTATTAATATGATGTGTATGAAGACAAATGGGGAGGACCAGAAAATGGAAGGTAAATACACAGAGTATATTGAGTTATCAACATTGTATGACTTATTTTTCTATTGCTGTGATAAAAACCAAGACAAAGGAGATTTATAAACTAATCACTTAATTGAGCTCATGGTTTCAGAAGGTTTTTGTGCATAATGGTGGACTAAAGGCATGTTGCCAGGAAGAGTTGAGAATTCTCATCTTGATCTACAAGTAGGAAGCAGAAAAAAAAATCTAACTCCCATCAATGATATATTTCTACTTTAAAAAATCTAATTTACCAACTGAGGACTCAGACTGTAAATACATAAGTCTGTGGATGGCATTCTCCCTCAAAGCACCATATTCACTGAGTGGTAAATTCATAGAAAAATGTTATTTCTTCTATTTAATGTGTATATTCTACTATTTTTAAATGAAACACTGGCCATAAATTTAAAAGAGTTTAAGGAAGGGACAATAGGAAGATTTCAAAAAAGATAAAAAGAGAAAAATAATGAAATTATATTTATAAACTCTAAAATAAATACAAAAAATAAGAGAAATTCATGAAATATCAGAAACAATCATTAATGTTTTTAAATGTCTTTCTGGCATTACTTCTATATATACCTACCATTAACTAGGAAATTTAATTAAAGTTAATCTGAGTATGTTCAAAGCATAATGTTTTATAATAAAATAATTTATAAATAGTGTTTTTGAATGCCTTACTAGCATCTGTTTTATATAAATACCTCCTATATGTAAAAGTATAATGTCAATAAAGTTATGTATTAGAGACTTTATACATGTACTTTATCATGATATATTTTGAACATTCTCCTCTTTTATAGGTATAGGTATACAGTACTTGAATAGTACAATAGTACGTTAAAGATTTATTGAAAAGGACAGTCTTTTCATTGGCCTTAAATAGTTATGATCAGAATGTAAAAGGATATCACTAACTCAGATATTTGCCTTGTTGTTTGAATGTTCTTTTAAAATTCTTCTTACAACTTAATATGTTTGTGTTATTATTTAAAGTGAGGTCTTAGAATAAATGATTAAGAGCACTCCCAATTCATAAGTAGATTAGTGTCTTATTAAGAGTCTGGAGAGAATTAATTTAGAACATATTTGCCCATCTTCCCTTCATGTTTTTCTGAGTAAAAAATGTTTATCCATTCCAGAGAATGCTTATTGGTGCAATAGTGGCATGAATAATATGAGAGTAGCTAAATAATTTTTAATTGTATGGACAACCTTATTCATGAGATGGAGCTGTTACTAATGTCAACAACTGAAGACTCATTAGATCATGGTCCTAAGGGAAAACTTACTATTATTATTCTGCTTAAGGAACATAGCAACCAAACAATTCCTAATCTCATATTGCTCTACCAATAGGTTAGTATACCTCTAAATCCTCATCAATGAAGCTTCTTTCAGGAGATGATAATTAACAACAGAAATATAGAACTGGACAATGTGCAGATAGTAAAAGACTTCAGAGTACTCTCTTCTAAATGGGAAATCTCCATTATATTCCTCCATTCATATCTCAGGAAGGGGTGAAGAAATATTGTAAGAGCAAGATGTGGTAGATTACTCCAAAGAAACAATCTTTTTCAGATATAACAGATGGGCAAGTGTATATATGAATTGACACTGTGATAGTAAGCATAAGACTTGCACAACTGAAAGTTAGACAAAACTCCAGCATGGAGCAGAAGTAGGAACAAATTTCTACTCTCATCCAAAAAGCTATTTGTAAATTGATAGCTTTGGAGAGATGGAAAATCAGTCTTCTTCAGGAAAGTGACACTGGGTATAGCAATCACATTCCAAAGCAGTTCAGATTCTCATGAATAGAATCTCATAGCCTGCACAAATTAGATCTCTCTCTCTCTCTCTCTCTCTCTCTCTCTCTCTCTCTCTCTCTCTCTCTCTCTCTCATTAGAGGAAAACATGATGTTGGGTGAGTACAGAGGTAGGAGGTGGCTGATCTGGGAGTAGTTACAGGGAAGAGAAAGCATGTTATAATACATTATAGGAAATTCTTATAGTGTGAAAAAGGAAACAATAAAAATTATAACATGTTTTTAAATGTCATCTTGACAGATGGGTTGGGGCATGACTTTAATGTCAACATTGTTGATCTTAGTGCTTGAGCTATTGTAGTCCTGGTCTGGAAATTTTCTCCTATGCCAAAGAGTTCAAGGCTTTTGGTTCTATTTGATTTATTGTGTAATGTTTTATGTTGAGGTCTATGATCCACTTGGACTTGAGAATTGTGCAGGGTGATAAAAATAGATCTACTTTCCTTCTTCTACATGCAGACATACAGTTTGTCAATGACTATTTGCTACAGATGCTTTCTTTTCATCAGTGTGTATTTCTGGATTCTTTTTCAAAAATCGTGTGTTGGTAGAAGAATAGATTTAAGTTTGGGTCTTCAATTCAATTCTACTGATCAAATGTGCCTATTTTTGTGCCAATATCATGTGGTTTTCATTATTGTAGCTCTGTAATATAACTCGAAATCTGGGATAGTGATGACTCTAACAGTTATATTTTTTCTTTTTTTTTATTAGGTAAATTTCCTCACTCACATTTCCAATGCTATCCCAAAGGTCCCCCATACCCCCCTACTCCCCTACCCACCCACTCCCAATTCTTGGAACAGGCGTTCCCCTGTACTGAGGCATATAAAGTTTGCATGACCAAGAGACCTCTCTTTCCACTGATGGCCAACTAGGAGAACTTATGATACATATGCAGCTAGAGACACAAACTCCAGGGGGTACTGGTTATTTCATAATGTTGTTCCACCTATAGGGCTGCAGATCCCTTTAGCTACTTGGGTACTTTCTCTAACTCCTCCATTGGGGGCTCGGTGATCCATCCAATAGCTGACTGTGAGCATCCACTTCTGTGTTTGCTAGGCCCCAACATAGTCTCACAAGAGACAGCTATATCAGGGTCCTTTCAGCAAAATCTTGCTAGTGTATGCAATGGTGTCAGAGTTTGGACGCTGATTATAGGATGGATCCCCGGATATGGCAGTCTCTAGATGGTCCATCCTTTTGTCTCAGCTCCAAAATTTGTCTCTGTAAGTCCTTCCATGGGTGTTTTGTTCCCAATTCTAAGAAGGGGCAAAGTGTCCCCACTTTGGTCTTCTTTCTTCTTGAGTTTCATGTGTTTTGCAAATTGTATCTTATATCTTGGGTATTCTAAGTTTCTGCACTAACTTCCACTTATCAGTGAGTACATATCATGTGAGTTCTGTGATTGGGTTACCTCACTCAGGATGATACCCTCCAGGTCCATCCATTTGCCTAGGAATTTCATAAATTCATTCTTTTTAATATCTGAATAGTACTCCATTGTGTAAATGTAAGACATTTTCTGTATCTATTCTTCTGTTGATGTGCATCTGGGTTCTTTCCAACTTCTGGCTATTTTAAATAAGGCTGCTATGAACATATTGGGACATGTGTCCTTCTTACCAGTTTGAACATCTTCTGTGTATATGCCCAGGAGAGGTATTGTAGGACCCTCCGGTAGTACTATGTGCAATTTTCTGAGGGAATGACCAGGTTGATTTCCAGAGTGATTTTAAAAGCTTGCAATCCCACCAACAATGGAGGAGTGTTTCTCTTTCTCCACATCCTTGCCAGCATGTGCTGTCACCTGAATTTTTGATTTTAGCCATTCTGACTTGTGTGAGATGGAATCTCAAGGTTGTTTTAATTTGCATTTCCATGATGATTAAGGATGCTGAATATTTTTTTCAGGTGGCACTCAGCCATTCAGTATTCCTCAGGTGAGAATTCTTTGTTTAGCTCTGAGTGCCATTTTTTAATGGGGTCATTTGATTTTCTGGAATCCACCTTCTTGAGTTCTTTATATATATTGGATATTAGTCCCCTATCTGATTTGGGATAGGTAAAGATCCTTTCCCAATCTGTTGGTAGCCTTTTTGTCTTATTGACAGTGTATTTTGCCTTACAGAAGCTTTGAAATTTTATGAGGTCCCATTTTTCAATTCTTGATCTTATAGCACAAGCCATTGCTTTTCTATTCAGGAATTTTTTCCCTGTGCCCATATCTTCTAGGCTTTTCCCCACTTTCTCCTCTATAAGTTTCACTGTCTCTAGTTGAATGTGGAGTTCCTTGATCCACTTAGATTTGAACTTATTACAAGAAGATAGGAATGGATCAATTTGCAATCTTCTACATTATAACCATCAGTTGTGCCAGAATCATTTGTTGAAAATGCTATCTTTTTTCCACTGGATGGTTTTAGCTCCCTTGTCAAAGATCAAGTGACTGTAGGTGTGTAAGTTCATTTCAGGTTCTTCAATTCTATTCCATTGGTCTACTTATCTGTTGCTATACCAGTACCATGCAGTTTTTATCACAATTGCCTTGTAGTACAGCTTTAGGTCAGGCATGGTGATTCCACAAGAGGTTCTTTTATCATTGAGAAGAGTTTTTGCTACCCTACGTTTTTTGTTATTCCAGATGAATTTGCAGATTGCTCTTTCTAATTCATTGAAGAATTGAGTTGGAATTTTGATGGGGATTGCATTGAATCTGTAGATTGCTTTTGGCAAAATAGCCATTTTTACTATATTGATCCTGCCAATCCATGAGCATGGGAGATCTTTCCATCTTCTGAGATCTTCTTTAATTTCTTTCTTCAGAGACTTGAAGTTCTTATCATAGAGATCTTGTTTTAATGTGTTCTGCTGATTTCTTGTTCACTCCATTCATTTTTTTTTTTTTGCACATACAAGGGCCACTAATTTTTTTTTTAGTTCATCTTGTATCTATCCAGTTTACTCAAAACGGCTTTTTGTTCAAAAAGTTTTCTGGTGAAATTTTTAGGGTAACTTATTAATTATAACATACCATCTATAAATAAAGGTATCTTGACATTTTTCTTTCCAATTTTTATCCTCTAGATAACCTTTAATTGTTCTATTGCTCTAAATAAAACTTTCAAATAATATATTGAATAGATATGGAGATAATGGAAAACCTTGTCTCATTTGATTTTTGTCATACTTCTTTGAGTTTCTATTTAATTTAATGCTGGATATATGTTTATTCTACATTGCCCTTATTCTGTTTATGTATATTCCTTGTATCCATAATCTTTTCATAATGCTAATCATGAAGTGATGCTGGATTTTGTCAAAGTATTATCTGCATCCAATAAGAAGATCATGTTGTTTTTTCTTTCACTTTGTTTATATGATGGATTACATTAATTGATTTTCATATATTGTCACATTCCTAAATCTCTATGTTGAAGCCTACTTAATCCTGATAGATGATGTGCTCATGGACTCAGTTTGAAAGCATTTCATTGATTGTATTTGTATTTATGTTCATATAGGAAATTAGTCTGTAATTCTTGTCTTTGTTGCATCTGTATTTGGTTCTCGTATTAGGCAGGGTAACTGTGGCCTCATAAAATGAATTAGGCAATGTTACTTTTGTGTCTTATTTGTGGATTAATTTGAGGAGTACTTTTATTAGCACTTCTTCAAATGTCTGGTAGAATGCTGCACTAAAATTGCCCGATTTGTGATCTTTTTTGAGTGGAAGTCTTTTAATGACTAATTCTATTTCATTAGAAGTTATCTGGCTATTTAAATTGCTTATCTTACCTTAAATTAACTTTCATAGGAGGTACCTTTTCAGAAATGTTTTTTTTTTCTTTTAAATTTTAAATTTTGATATAGTTCAGGATTTTAAACTATGACCTAATGATTCCTTTGATTTCTTCAGTGTCCATTGTTATGATTTTTTTGTTTCTGATTTTGTTAATGTGGATTTTCTTTTTGTGTCTTTTAGTTACTTTGAATAAAAGTTTGGTTTTTTTTTTTTTCTTAAAGAAAAAACTCTTTGTTTCATTAATTTTTGAAATGTTTATTTTTCTTTTCTTTTATATATTTCTGCTTCATTTTTTTTTCTAAAGCTTTCAGGTGTGTAGTTAAGTTTCTACTATGAGATTGCTTCACTTCCTGTATGAAGGTACTTAGTGTTGTAAACTTTTCTCTTGGCACTACTTTCATTTTGGTCCATAAGTATGGGCATGCTATGTACTCATATACATTGAATTAACAGAATGTCTTCAATTTCTTTATTTCTGACCATTTTTTATTCATTAGATATTCAGTTTTCATGAGTTTCTAAGTTTTTTGTTGTTTCTGTTGTTGATATCCATATTTAATCTATGGTTGCCTTACAGGATGCAGGGACTTAATTAAAAGTTTATTTTATCTTTAGAGACTTGCTTTGTGTCCAACTATAAATTTCAGGGTAAATAGGCATATTCTAGATACTCCCAAACTATATAGGCATCTGTTCCTGGATTAGTGATAGTATATGAAAGAGCATGTACTAACCATTTCACATTGAATATCACCAAAGCTTATACTACAAAGGGCACATAAGAAGACATGTAACTTTTTTGACATTGAAAAAGTATTTTATTTGTATATTCTATGTCAGAAAAGGCACTACCATTAGCAGTGCCTGTTTTGTTAGTATTCCTTCTCCATGAAAAACTATGCAAAATTTTACTATATTTCACTTGTGTAGACTGTTTTTCTTATTTAACATAAAAGACAATTTAAAGGTAAGTCTGTTGTACAAGGTTAAACATCAAGTAATTCAAATAAACAGGATCCCCACATAGGCCTTTCTCCTTCTGTTCTACCATACTCACTCCTTTTAAGAGCTCCTCTCCAGTTCCTTCTTTATGTTGTTCATCACTGCACCTGAGCTGAGCCTTTCCTCAAGGACTTGAAGATAAGGTACCGTCTTGGTCTCTAAATATGTCTTTGCATATCTTTACTGAATAACTTAAAGATTGTTGGATTTTTTGGGGGGATAATATATAGCCACATGTGAAATTCCCCACACTTTTATCTAATCAAAACAATGAGGAGAAAACTGGAGCCTGTTTAACACATGATGACTAAAGATAAATCAACTTATCCTTCAATCTTGTTTATAATATTTATTTTTAAAACAACTCATACAAATAATCTGAATTTTCAAACTGTCCCAAATTATAACTACGGAGTTCATATGGATTATACTTTTTTTTATTAGGTATTTTCCTCGTTTACATATTCATTGCTATCCCAAAGGTCCCCCATACCCAACCCCCAATCCCCTACCCACCCACTCCCCCCTTTTTGGCCCTGGCGTTCCCCTGTACTGGGGCATATAAAGTTTGCAAGTCCAATGGGCCTCTCTTTGCAGTGATGGACGACTAGGCCATCTTTTGATACATATGCAGCTAAAGACAAGAGCTCCCAGGTACTTGTTAGTTCATATTGTTGTTCCATCTATAAGGTTGCTGTTCCCTTTAGCTCCTTGGGTAATTTCTCTAGCTCCTCCATTGGGGGCCTTGTGACCCATCCAATAGCTGACTGTGATCATCCACTTCTGTGTTTGCTAGGCCCCGGCATAGTCTCACAAGAGAGAGCTATATCTGAGTCCTTTCAGGAAAATCTTGCTAGTGTATGCAATGGTGTCAGCATTTGGAAGCTGATTATGGGATGGATCCCTGCATATGGCAATTACCAGATGGTCCATCCTTTCCTCACAGCTCCAAATTTTGTCTCTGTAACTCCTTCCATGGGTGTTTTGTTCCCATTTCTAAGAAAGGGTAAAGTGTCCATATTTTGGTCTTCGTTCTTCTTGAATTTCATGTGTTTGGCAAGTTGTATCTTATATCTTGGGTATCCTAAGTTTCTGGGCTAATATCCACTTATCAGTGAGTACATATTGTGCGAGTTCCTTTGTGAATGGGTTACCTCACTCAGGATGATATCCTCCAGGTCCATCCATTTGGCTAGGAATTTCATAAATTCATTTTTTAATAGCTGATTAGTATTCCATTGTGTAAATGTACCACATTTTCTGTATCCATTCCTCTGTTGAGGGGCATCTGGGTTCTTTCCAGCTTCTGGCTATTATAAATAAGGCTGCTATGAACATAGTGGGGCATGTGTTCTTCTTACCGGTTGGGACATCTTCTGGATATATGCCCAGGAGAGGTATTGCAGGATCCTCTGGTAGTACTCTTTCCAATTTTCTGAGGAACCGCCAGACTGATTTCCAGAGTGGTTGTACAAGCTTGCAATCCCACCAACAATGGAGGAGTATTCCCCTTTCTCCACATCCTTGCCAGCATCTACTGTCACCTGAGTTTTTGATCTTATCCTTTCTGACTGGAGTGAAGTGGAATCTCAGGGTTGTTTTGATTTGCATTTCCCTGATGATTAAGGATGTTGAACATTTTTTCAGGTGCTTCTCTGCCATTCGGTATTCCTCAAGTGAGAATTCTTTCTTCAGTTCTGAGCCCCATTTTTTAATGGGGTTATTTGATTTTCTGGAATCCACCTTCTTGAGTTCTTTATATATATTGGATATTAGTCCCCTATCTGATTTAGGATAGGTAAAGATCCTTTCCCAATCTGTTGATGGTCTTTTTGTCTTATTTATGGTGTCTTTTGCCTTGCATAAACTTTGGAGTTTCATTAGGTCCCATTTGTCAATTCTCGATCTTACAGCACAAGCCATTGCTGTTCTGTTCAGGAATTTTTCCCCTGTGCCCATATCTTCAAGGCTTTTCCCCACTTTCTCCTCTATAAGTTTCAGTGTCTCTGGTTTTATGTGAAGTTCCTTGATCCACTTAGATTTGACCTTAGTACAAGGAGATAAGTATGGATTGATTCACATTCTTCTACACGATAACAACCAGTTGTGCCAGCACCAATTGTTGAAAATGCTGTCTTTCTTCCACTGGATGGTTTTAGCTCCCTTGTCGAAGATCAAGTGACCATAGGTGTGTGGGTTCATTTCTGGGTCTTCAATTCTATTCCATTGGTCTACTGGTTTGTCTCTATACCAGTACCATGCAGTTTTGATCACAATTGCTCTGTAGTAAAGCTTTAGATCAGGCATGGTGATTCCACCAGAGGTTCTTTTATCCTTGAGAAGACTTTTTGCTATCCTAGGTTTTTGTTATTCCAGATGAATTTGCAAATTGCTCCTTCTAATTCGTTGAAGAATTGAGTTGGAATTTTGATGGGGATTTCATTGAATCTTGCTTTTGGCAAGATAGCCATTTTTACAATGTTGATCCTGCCAATCCATGAGCATGGGAGATCTTTCCATCTTCTGAGATCTTCTTTAATTTCTTTCTTCAGAGACTTGAAGTTCTTATCATACAGATCTTTCACTTCCTTAGTTAGAGTCACGCCAAGATATTTTATATTATTTGTGACTATTGAGAAGGGTGTTGCTCCCCTAATTTCTTTCTCAGTCTGTTTATTCTTTGTAAAGAGAAAGGCCATTGACTTGTTTGAGTTAATTTTATATCCAGCTACTTCACTGAAGCTGTTTATCAGGGTTAGGAGTTCTCTGGTATAATTTTTAGGGTCACTTATATATACTATCATATCATCTGCAAAAAGTGATATTTTGACTTCCTCTTTTCCAATTTGTATCCCCTTGATCTCCTTTTGTTGTCGAATTGCTCTGGCTAATACTTCAAGTACTATGTTGAAAAGGTAGGGAGAAAGTGGGCAGCCTTGTCTAGTCCCTGATTTTAGTGGGATTGCTTCCAGCTTCTCTCCATTTACTTTGATGTTGGCTACTGGTTTGCTGTAGATTGCTTTTATCATGTTTAGGTATGGGCCTTGAATTCCTGATCTTTCCAACACTTTTATCAACACTTGTCAAATGCTTTTTCTGCATCTAACGATATGATCATGTGGTTTTTGTCTTTGAGTTTGTTTATATAATGGATTACATTGATGGATTTTCGTATATTAAACGATCCCTGCATCCCTGGAATAAAACCTACTTGGCCAGGATGAATGATTGCTTTAATATGTTCTTGGATTCGGTTAGCAAGAATTTTATTGAGGATTTTTGCATCGATATTCATAAGAGAAATTGGTCTGAAGTTCTCTATCTTTGTTGGGTCTTTCTGTGGTTTAGGTATCAGTGTAATAGTGGCTTCATAAAATGATTTGGGTAGAGTACCTTCTACTTCTATTTTGTGAAATAGTTTGTGCAGAACTGGAATTAGATCTTCTTTGAAGGTCTGATAGAACTCTGCACTAAACCCGTCTGGTCCTGGGCTTTTTTTGGCTGGGAGACTATTAATAACTGCTTCTATTTCTTTAGGTGATACGGGACTGTTTAGATAGTCAACTTGATCCTGACTCAACTTTGGTACCTGGTATCTGTCCAGAAATTTGTCCATTTCGTCCAGGTTTTCCAGTTTTGTTGAGTATAGCCTTTTGTAGAAGGATCTGATGGTGTTTTGGATTTCTTCCGGATCTGTTGTTATGTCTCCCTTTTCATTTCTGATTTTGTTAATTAGGATTTTGTCCCTGTGCCCTTTAGTGAGTCTAGCTAAGGGTTTATCTATCTTGTTGATTTTTTCAAAGAACCAACTCCTTGATTGGTGGATTCTTTGAATAGTTCTTCTTGTTTCCACTTGGTTGATTTCACCCCTGAGTTTGATTATTTCCTGCCGTCTACTCCTCTTGGGTGAATTTGCTTCCTTTTTTGCTAGAGCTTTTAGATGTGTTGTCAAGCTGCTAGTATGTTCTCTCTCCCGTTTCTTCTTGGAGGCACTCAGAGCTATGAGTTTTCCTCTTAGGAATGCTTTCATTGTGTCCCATAAGTTTGGGAATGTTGTGCTTCATTTTCATTAAACTCCAAAAAGTCCTTAATTTCTTTCTTTATTCCTTCCTTGACCAAGGTATCATTAAGAAGAGTGTTGTTCAGTTTCCAGGTGAATGTTGGCTTTCTATTATTTATTTTGTTATTGAAGATCAGCCTTAGTCCATGGTGATCTGATAGGATGCATGGGACAATTTCAATATTTTTGTATATGTTGAGGCTTGTTTTGTGACCAATTATGTGGTCAATTTTAGAGAAGGTACCATGAGGTGCTGAGAAGAAGGTATATCCTTTTGTTTTAGGATAAAATGTTCTCTAGATACCTGTTAAGTCCATTTGTTTCATCACTTCTGTTAGTTTCACTGTGTCCCTGTTTAGTTTCTGTTTCCATGATCTGTCCATTGGTGAAAGTGGTGAGTTGAAGTCTCCCACTATTATTGTGTGAGGTGCAATGTGTGCTTTGAGCTTTACTAAAGTTTCTTTAATGAATGTGGCTGCCCTTGTATTTGGAGCATAGATATTCAGAATTGAGAGTTCCTCTTGGAGGATGTTAACTTTGATGAGTATGAAGTGCCCCTCCTTGTCTTTTTTGATTTTTTGGGGGGTTGTAAGTCGGTTTTAATCTATATTAGAATGGCTACTCCAGTTTGTTTCTTCATACCATTTGCTTGGAAAATTGTTTTCCAGCCTTTTATTCTGTGGTAGTGTCTATCTTTTTCTCTGAGATGAGTTTCCTGTAAGCAGCAAAATGTTGCTTCTTGTTTGTGTAGCCAGTTTGTTAGTCTATGTCTTTTTATTGGGGATTTGAGTCCATTGATATTAAGAGATATTAAGGAAAAGTAATTGTTGTTTCCTGTTATTTTTGTTGTTAAAGTTGGCATTCTGTTCTTGTGGCTGTCTTCTTTTAGTTTTGATGGGGGTTTATCTTCTTGTTTTTTCTAGGGCGTGGTTCCTGTCCTTGTATTGGCTTTTTTCTGTTATTATCCTTTGAAGGGCTGGATTCATAGAGAGATAATGGGTGAATTTAGTTTTGTCGTGGAATACTTTGGTTTCTTCATCTATGGTAATTGAGAGTTTGGCTGGGTATAGTAGCCTGGGCTGGAATTTGTGTTCTCTTAGTTTCTGTATAACATCTGTCCAGGCTCTTCTGGCTTTCATAGTCTCTGGTGAAAAATCTGGTGTAATTCTGATAGGCTTGCCTTTATATGTTACTTGACCTTTTTCCCTTACGGCTTTTAGTATTCTATCTTTATTTAGTGCATTTGTTGTTCTGATTATTATGTGTCGGGAGGAATTTCTTTTCTGGTCCAGTCTATTTGGATTTCTGTAGGCTTCTTGTATGCTCATGGGCATCTCTTTCTTTAGATTTGGGAAGTTTTCTTCAATAATTTTGTTGAAGATGTTTGCTGGTCCTTTGAGTTGAAAATCTTCATTCTCATCCACTTCTATTATCCGTAGGTTTGGTCTTCTCATTGTGTCCTGGATTTTCTGGATGTTTTGAGTTAGGATCTTTTTGCATTTTCCATTTTCTTTGACTGATGTGCCGATGTTCTGTTTGGAATCTTCTGCACCTGAGATTCTCTCTTATATCTCTTGTATTCTGTTGCTGATGCTGGCATCTATGGTTCCAGATTTCTTTCCTAGGTTTTCTATCTCCAGCGTTGCCTCACTTTGGGTTTTCTTTATTGTGTCTACTTCCCTTTTTAGGTCTAGTATGGTTTTGTTCATTTCCATCACCTGTTTGGATGTGTTTTCCTGTTTTTCTATAAGGACTTCTACCTGTTTGGTTGTGTTTTCCTGTTTTTCTTTAAGGGCTTGTAACTCTTTAGCAGTGCTCTCCTGTATTTCTTTAAGTGAGTTATTAAATTCCTTCTTTATGTCCTCTACCATCATCATGAGATATGCTTTTAAATCCAGGTCTACCTTTTCAGGTGTGTTAAGGTGCCTTGGACTGGGCGAAGTGGGCGTTCTGGGTTCTGATGATGGTGAGTGGTCCTGGTTTCTCTTAGTAGGATTCTTACGTTTACCTTTCGCCATCTGGCAATCTCAGGAGTTAGTTGTTATAGTTGTCTTTGTTTAGAGATTGTTCCTCTGGTGATTTTGTTACCCTCTATCAGCAGACGTGGGAGACTAGCTCTCTCCTCTGAGTTTCAGTGGTCAGAGCAGTCTCTGCAGGCAAGCTCTCCTCTTTCAGGGAAGGTGCACAGTTTTCTGGTGTTTGTACCTCCTCCTGGCTGAAGATGAAGGCTCAAAACAGGATCTTTCCCAGAAGCTGTGTTGCTTTGGCCAGGAAGGTGGCTGGTTGTCTGGAGCTGAAGATGGTGCTGCCTCAGAAGCTCTGTGGTTCTCGCCTGTCCCAGAAACTGCTGGCCTCTGTATTCCACACCCTCACCTGTGCAGCCTGCCCTCTGTGGAGTCCCGGAACCAAGGTGGCTCCCCCGCAGCCTGAGGCATAAACCTCTCTGGCCGGGCGGACCCCTGTGCTCTCACCAGGAAGGTGGCTGGTTGTCTGGAGCCGAAGATCGGATTATACATTTTTATCTCCAATGCCAGTGCATGTATTTTTATTTTAACTTCAGGAGTATATTTTTAGATATCAGTTAACATGCCTTCTTATATTTCTATCCACCAGAAGTAATTAATATTTACAGACAGAAGCCTAATACAACTGTCTTTTGAGAGGGTTTACCCAGCAGCTGATGGAAATAGATGCAGAGATCCCCAGTCAAACACTGGACAGAGCTCAGAGTCTTTTGAAAGAAGCAGGGGAGGGATGATTGAGGGACTTGGGCAGGTCAAGAAAAATCACAACAAAACATACAAGTCAACTTTCTTGGGCACACTGGAGCTTACAAAGATGGAACCACCAACAAAAGAGTATGCCTGAGCTGAACCTAGGCTCCCTACACATATATAGCACAAGTGCAGCTCGATCTTCATGTAAGTCCCCTAATAATTGGAGTGGAGTCTGTCTCTGACTCTTTTGCCTGCCTTTGCATCACTTTCTTTTAGCTGGGCTGCTTTGTCTGGCCTCAGTGGAAGAGGATGTGCCTAGTCACATTGTGACTTGTGCCAGGGCAGGTTGGTGAATATGGGATGGGAGGGGCTCAGCTTCTCTGAGGAATAGAGAAGGGGTGGGGTGGGAAGACAGAGATGTGAGAGTGGTACTGGAAAGAGAAGAGGGTGCTGCAGTTGATATGTAAAGCAAGTAAATACATAAATTAATAAACAAATAAGCAAACAAACATACAAAATTACAAGTTGACTTTCCAAATAAGAGTAGCTAGAGAATACAGAGATTTCTTCATACACCAATTTGTAAGAAGTACCTTTTTTACTTCTAAAAAAGTAGTATAGCAGATAAGGATTTTGACCAACATTTTATTAAAATAGCAACTATTTTTCGAAAATAGAAACAAACAAACAAACAAAAAACTCAAAAAAAAAAAAAAAACACAAAACCAACCAACCATCCAACAACAACAAAAACAGACCCCTCTAAAAGACATGTATCTTACTATTTTGTCCTGGTCTGTTCTCTATCTAAATTCCAGAATATGAAATTATGTCCTGTAGAATAATAACTTCAATTTATTTATAAGCAACTCTCAGATTGCTTCCCATTTTGTTTAGAGTAGAGACCAAAGCTGTAGTCTTGCTATGAATCTGGAGGTACAGGAATTAATTTAGTCAGATTTGTATATCCTGTTAAACCCTATGCTGCTTCTTTTTGTCATCTCACCAAAACACAGTTTCAGTGTCATGGTATGTGCCCAGGTGAGTTGTAAGTAGATAGAAATAAAGTTGAGGAGCTCTAGTAGTATACAAAAATACAATTGAAAGGGTGAAAAGTTGAAATAAATTTAGCTTTCCAGCAGGAAAATGTTTTTACATTTGCACATTATTCCAAGGAAAATCAACTCAATGCTGGTACTACATTAGAAATCTAAGTATGAAAGCAATGCTCCTTCAAGAATTCAGGTCCTGCTTGATAAAGAAACATTTTCTTGGCTGTATTTATTTCCTCCTGTGATATTTATAAGATTCATTTTATTGTGATATTGGCTCAAAACTAGATGGATACATATTTATGTCTGTATATGTGTACTTCTTGCTACATTTTCAGGTTTCATGTTGACACATTAGATACCTTACATGTTATATTCTTCAAAAGTTAGACAACGCCAAGAAAATTTTTGTTCATTGTGTGCACCACTGTTTATAATATTTATATGTCTAAAGGAAGCCATCAAAAGGGCTAAGGTTCTGATAGCCAGTTTACCCAAGCATATTTAAAATAGAGGAATTTTAGTTTAATAAATATGTATTTTAAAGACATATGTTAAATTTCCTGAAACTATTTGATGGACAAGTGAATGGATTGATTGCCCTGATTTCATAAGATAGGGTGGATCTATGTACAGAAGGTAATAGAGAAATTTAATTTTTAATTGATATAAGAAAGAACACTATGAACACTTTACTAAAAAAAATTGGATTTGATAAAAAGTAGTGACTTTACAGGCACTGAACATAATTTATTGAAGCCTGATAGAAAATGTTGGCTTTGGTGAGGGAGTTTATAGAATACAAGTAAAGGAATAAAAACATTTATAATCTTGCTTTGCAAGAGTGATTGAACACAGTCCATGTGGTTTTAGCCTCACATTCTAAAACCAAAATGCATCATATAGGTCTGGATCAAATAAACTTCATAGTAAACTTTCCCATATTTTTAAGTATAACTACAGTATAATAATATCTCTAAGTTTATATTTTCTTCGAAAAGTTTGATCCAGCATGTCCTATGTAGGAAGAAGGTGAAGTTGTGAGTAAATATGTATTGTTGACATTAGCAAAGCTATATCAAGGATGGCAGTGTCTTAAACCCATGGTAATGGCAAGGTATGTCATGTTCTGTTGTCAGTGAGTCAGTGCTGCCAGTGTGTGGTGAATGTATCAACCACAGCTCACTTGTACATGATAACTGAAACCTGAGATTGCTCCCAGACAAAGACCCCTCCCCACCAAGATTATTTAACCGACTTTCAGCTCCATATAATAAACATAACTCTACATTCAGCTCTATATAATAAATATGCTAAGTTTCCAGAATACTACTGTTGAATCTCCATCAGCATTCACAACCCAAACAATCCCACCTTTCCCCTATGGATATCTGTCATTTCTTTACTCCCCATCACCTCAGTAACAGCTCAATAGCAAAGCCATACAAGATACAACAACTGGTATCCAAACAAGAAACCTGACTACAGGGAAACTACCTTCTTCAGATGAGGAAATGCTCCCAAGCAGAGCTTACAATAAAGATGAGATAGAGAACATTTCTAGGTGTTGAATATAAAAAGTGCAGCAAGCTCTATCTACAGATAGGCAGTTGTATTTTAGTACTTTGAAGGAGAACTTAGAAAACTGAGGCAGTAACATGAGAATGTTATAATTCAAAATGATCTTAGTTTTTTTGTTTGTTTGTTTGTTTAAAGAAGGAACAATAAATTTGACTACTTGGAGAAAATAGAAAAATTAAGGCATAGATAAATGGTCAACTCACTCAAGAGGATTCACATTTTTACTTTCAGTTATGGAGTTTTATGATGATTCCATACATTGAATTATCCACTCACATCCTCACAAAAGGAAAAGTTCTACCAACTTGGATTTTGAGAGTCTGACCTCAAAAGCTTAGGACATTGGAATACAAAGGAACAACTTCCTTTTCTCAGAGAGAGACACAGGTAGTTACAGGAGACACACCTATATTGTGTTTGTTTCGGTTTAGTTTTTCAATTATTGAGGACTACCCAATGTTTCTTTCCAGAGACTGCCACAAAGATTGCCAGATTTCCAGAGATTGCCACTGGATTTGAAGTCAATCCACTTTCCATTGAATGCTACATCATAAAAAACACGGGGTCTAAGATAAATAGGATCTCATAAAATTGAAAAGCTTTAATAAGGCAAAAGACACTCTCAATAGGACTGAGTGGCAACCTATAGACTGAAAAAAAAATCTTTACCAACCCTATATCTGATCTTTGAAGCCATTGGGAATGGAAATCTCCCCATTATCTATTTCTGAGTTTATTGATATATAGAAAAGTTTTTGATTTTGCAAATTGATTCTCTATTGTGCCATATTTTTCTGTTAACACTTTTGGTATGTATTAGGTACAATACAATGTCATATCCAAATAGGATTAGTTTGAATTCTTCTTTTCTTATTTATATCCTGTTAATTTTTTCTTCTGACTTATTGCTCCAGCTAATACTTTAAGATCAAAAGAAATGATGGGTTTAGTGAACTGTACACTGATGGAGATATATTAACTACATCCTATGGTTTATCATCAGC
Organism: Mus musculus; assembly: GCF_000001635.26. Classification (NCBI taxonomy): domain Eukaryota; kingdom Metazoa; phylum Chordata; class Mammalia; order Rodentia; family Muridae; genus Mus; species Mus musculus. The sequence goes on from NC_000086.7 coordinate 132,527,620, forward strand.
ATGTTTATTACAACTCAAGGAGAAAAGAAATGAACTAATTTTGATAGTTTATTTTTTTTTCAAAAAGACAACAGTAGCAGACTGCAGTTATCAGGGAGTTGGAAGCGGTGATTCTTTTCTGTACATGACTAACATCCATATATGGACAAGATCAACGTCTTACCATTCCCTTGAGTCTAAACTAAGGAAGGTCTTGACTTTTAAATGGATCTGAGGAATTGTTGTCCTTGATATGGCCATGGTCATGTAAACAATACATATCCACTGTATCACACTCCCTACAACTCTTCCATTTTTTATTTCTTTTTAAAAAACAAATTGGTTATTTTTATTTATTTATACTTCATATGTTCCCCTTCCTATTTTTTCCTCTTCAAGCCCCCAATCCCATTTCCCGTCCCCTGCATCTATGAAAGTGCTCCCAGACCCACTTCTGCCTCAGGGGTAGGGAGCTTCTCCATGACCAAGGGCCTACCCTCCCAGTGAAGCCTGATAAGGCAATCCTTTGCTACATATGAAGTTGGAGCCATGTGTCTCTCCACATGTAATCTTTGGTTGATGGTTTAGTCCCTGGGAGCTCAGGCCAGGGGACCTTTGGTTAGTTGACATTGTTTTTCTTCCTATGGGGTTGCTATCCCCTTCAGCTCCTTCAGTCCCTCCCGCAAGTCTTACATTGGGGTCCCTGTGCTCAGTCTGATGGTTGGATAGAGCCTATCAGGGGACAGGCTTTTTTCAGCAAGCACTTTTTGGCATCAGTAGTGGTGTCTGTTTTTGGTGGCTACAAATGGGATGGATCTGCAGGTGAGGCAGTTTCTATATGGTCTTTCCTTCAGTCTCTGCTCCACTCTTTGTCCCTGTATTTCCTTTAGACGGGGTCACCTGATCTTTGACAAAGAAGCCAAAAACATCCAGTGGACAAAAGACAGCATATTCAACTAATAATGTTGGCATTTAGAAGAATGCGAATCAATTCATTCTTATCACCTTGTACAAAGCTCAAGTCCAAGTCAAACAAGGACCTCCACTTAAAACCACATACACTGAATCTGATAGAAGAGAAAATGGGAAAGAGCCTTGAACACATCAACACAAGGGAAAATTTCCTGATCAGAACACCAGTGGCCCAGACTCTAAAATCAACCATAGCATTTATGTTTGATGAACTGTTTCATGCATATGCTGTTTTTTATTTGTTTGTTTGTTTGTTTTTTGTTTTTGTCCTGTCTGTTTGTTTGTGCATGGTTGGTTCTGTCAACTTCACACATATATAGGCATACCTGGGAAGAAGGAATTTTCAATTGAGAAAATTCCTCTAATATTGGCTGGTAGACAAGTCTATGGAGTATTGTCTTGGTTGATGATTGACAGAAGTCATCCCACTGTGAGGAGTACCATCCCTGGGCATATGGTCCTGGTTAGTATAAGAAAATAGTCTGGACAAATGTGATGTTTGTATATGCTTGGCCTAGGTAATGGCATTGTTAGGAGGTGTGGCCTTGTTTTAGTAGGTGTGTCAATATGGGTGTTGGCTTTAATACTATAGTCCTAGCTGCCTGGAAGTCAGTCTTCTAGCAGCCTTCAGATGAAGATGTAGAACTTTTGGCTCCTCTTGGACACCCCATACCTGGATGCTGTCATGTTCCTGCCTTGATGATTCACCCTGAATGGGTGAACCTGCAAGCCAGCTCCAATTCAGTGTTAGCCTCTTAAGACTTGCCTTGGTCATGGTTTCTGTTCACACAAGTAAAACCCTGACTAAAATAGCAAACAATGAGGAACAAGCCAGTAAGCAATATTCTTCCATAAACTCTGCTTCCATTCCTGATTCTAGGTTCAAGCCCTTAGTTTTGTTTCTGACTTCTCAGAACTATCCACTACAACTCTAAATTGAGGTATGCCTTTTTTTCAACAATTGTTTTTGGCCCTGGTAATTCATAACCGGAATAAAACTCTAACTAAGACAATACTCTAGTTTTTGTGTGCACTCTATGATTTCACTAACAGCAGGGATGGATAAAACCATACAAAATTCTGGCTAAAGAAACACTATAAAGTAAGATTTTTCAGAAAAAAAAATGTTATATTTGTGATTTCTGATCAACAACTTCTGAAATGAAGCCTCTCCTGATATAACCAGTGTCACTCTATTTTTTAAAGATTTATTTATTATATATAAGTACACTGTAGCTATCTTCAGACACACCAGAAGAGGGAATCAGATCTCATTACAGATGGTTGTGAGCCACCATGTGGTTGCTGGGAATTGAAATGATGACCTCTTGAAGAGCAATCAGTGCCCTTAACCATTGAGACATTTCTCTAGCCCCAACCCCTGTCATTCTACTGATAAAAAAAAAAAGGATTCTTGATTTCCCAGCAGGTGTAAGTAACAGTTCAGTTGTTAACCTTTATCCTACTGGCTAGGTTTTCATTCATCCATTTATCCATTCTTTCACTTAAAATTTATAAAATTAAATAAAATAAAACAAAAATGATAACTTCAGAGTTGGATGAGACAAGCCAACATTATGAAAAGGCCCCAAGAGGTCCATGGTTCTGTGAAGGCTGGATGCCCCAGTGTAGGGGAACTCCAGGGCAGGAAGGGAGAAACGGGGGGGGGGGACACCCTCATAGAGGCAGCTGAAAGAACACAGGATCATGGGTTTCCAGAGGGGAAACTGGGAAAGGGATTAACATTTGAAATGTAAATAACTAAAATATCCAGCAAAAATGAATTAGAAACTTACTTGTTTTCTCACTGGACACCTGACAAAACACTAAATAATTCCATAATATTTAGGCAAAGGTTCTGGTGCAAAACCATGCAGGTCCTGCTCAGGATGCATTAGTCACTCAGCTCTTAGAACTCAGGAAATCCAGAAGAAGAGGAGCCAGAAGGAATGCAAATAGAATTAGATCCTAGCAACATCATCCATATGGTGCTCACCTTAAAGCCATAAAAATACAATATTCAAAGGTCATGGAACATTGCTAATGGCAAGCGTTTTGTGGCATGTTTAGAGTCATTTAAAGAGGTACTGGAAGCTGTAAAGGCCAAGACTAAGCTTCATTGGGAACTCCAGCATACTGTAGATGAGTTAGGAATCAGGATGTCAGGCATGACTAAATATGATCTCAGGTAAAAAATGTTACATGTCACAATAAACTTGGTCAGAAGAGTAGAGTAACTCAAGTTTTGTGGGGCCCAATTAGTTGCAGGATCATCCTCAGATGCTAAATGTTGAGGTATGTTTGGGATTGTGTGTTTATTCTGCCTTATTTTAGATTTGGTTTTCAGTTAAATGACTCTCTGTGGTGCCCAAATTCTTCCATTTTAGAGTAGGAAAGTTTATTCTGTGCTATCATATATTGGAAATTGTGTGTGTGTGTGTGTGTGTGTGTGTGCAGGTTCACAGACTTTTAATTTTAAAGTGTTAGAGTATTAGATCAATTACTTGCAAGATGCTTCATCAAGTCAAAGTGTTTGCTACATAGGACTGATGACCTGATACTGAGCCTCAGAAGCCATGCAACAAGAGTAGGAGAGAGTCAGTTTCACAAAGTTGTCTTCTGATGACTATGATTTCTTTTTTATTTGATTTTTATTTTTTTAAAGATTTATTATGTGTACAGTGTTCTGCCTGCATGTATGTCTGCACACAAGAAGGGGACACCAGACCTCAGCATAGATGGTTGTGAGCCACCATGTGGTGGCTGGGAATTGAACTCAGGACCTTTTGGAAAAGCATCCAATGCTCTTAACCTCTGAGCCATCTCTCCAGCCCCAAAGTTGTCTTCTGATCTCCCCATTTTCCCCACAAAGATTACACATAAATTCAAAAAAATTAACAATGTTGCAATTGTCAAGACATCAAGAAATTTTAAAGTTGAACTTCACTTTGCATTCTGAGGTAAATATGAGACATTGGGGATAAGGAATGGGACATTATGGCTTATAGAAATGTGTTTGATATGTAGCAGAGGATGGCCTAGTCGGCCATCAATAGGAGAAGAGGCCCTTGGTCTTGTTAAGATCATATGCCCCAGTAGAGGGTAATGCCAGGGACAGGAAGCAGAAGTGGGTGGGTTGGGGAGCAGTGCAGAGGAGGGTATAGGGGGCTCTGAGGATAGCATTTGAAATGTAAATGAAGAAAATATAAAAAATGCTTTTAAAATTTTTAAAAATAAAGAAATGTGCTTGAGTGTCACATTGACAAAGAGTGAAGTCACAATGATTCTTTCTTCAATTTGACAATACCAGGGCCTCTGGGAATGCTCATCAGTAATGTCTTGGTTGTTAATTGATGATAAAAGACCCATTTCTATTGTGGTATGGATTGAGTAAATGAGAAAGAGAGCTACATACTAGCAATTTATAAAATAATTTATTTTTCTTGTGTCTTATCTATGAGAGTCATGTGACGAGTTGATTCAAGTTCTTGCTGGTTTGATCCTTTCTCCCTTAAGTTTCTTTTGTTATTATATTTTATCATAATAATAAGAAAAGCAACATAGTCATTACCTATATACTTATATACACACACAAATGCACACACACACACACACACACACACAGATTCTTGTAGACAATACATTGATAGATCTTTATTTTCTTTTTTCCATACAATACTAAAAAATGTGTTTGACGTACTAAAACAGGATTTCTTATATAAAAATGAGTTTAGTACATGGAGCAGGCTAGGCTTAGAATTCACAAACTCAGAGATATTGGGAAACCAGTGTTTAATCACTTTCTCCAGTTTGAATGTGATCACAAATTCAATATTAAGTGTACTAAACTCAAAAAGCAAAACAAACAAAAAACACTTCTTTGTGCTTAACATTCAGTTTGCAGATAACTAAATACATCACTAAATTAGAAGCAATACAGAGTGCCAAAGTCTTCTCTCAAGTGCCACTTGTGATTATTGGAGGATTAATTTTGACTCATTTTCTTCAAATGGCAATATTTGTTAATTGATGATAAAAGACCCATTTCTGTTGTGGCAGGACTTGGCATTGATTGAGTAAATGAGAAAGAGAGCTACATACTAGCAATTTATACAACAACTTATTGCTTTTTTCGTGTGTGTGTGTGTGTGTGTGCGTGTGAGTGCGTGTGTGTGTGTGTGTGTGTGTGTGTGTGTGTGTGTGTCAGAGTTGAAAATCTTAAGCAATGAAAAGATACACTCTAAAAGTTCTACAAATTGCCTGGCAGTCGTGGCGCACCCCTTTAATCCCAGCACTTGGGAGGCAGAAGCAGGCAGATTTTTTAGTTCAAGGCCAGCCTGGACTACAGAGTGAGTTCTAGGACAGCCAGGACTACACAGAGAAATCCTATCTTGAAAAACAAACAAACAAAACAAACAAACAAACAAAAAAGCAAACCAAAAAACAAAAAGAAAAAAAACAAGTTTTATAATCTCATTTATTTCAGCTTTGCATAATATAGTGAGGTGTTCCAAGGAAAAAGAAAAAAAAATAATAGATACAGTTATCAGAACTTCTATCTATTTCTTTTAGTTTGAACTTAAGATTTAAAACAAATACAAGAGTAGTGAGTCAATATCAATCTGCCAACTCTCATTTGTGATGCTAATCTGAATAGTCTATATAAAAACATCTTGGATCACACAAAATATTTACAAAGTATTTACGGTCCTCAAAAATACTTTTGATTATTAAGATGTAGTAATTTTAATATATCTTTACATTAATTTAAACACCTTTGTCTAGTATGCTTTAATTCCAAGTATGATGATTTACATTTGTGAAAGAATCACCTAATTAAAATGGTAGGAAAGGGAAATGATACCCTTTCACCAATGCCCCTTCAGGGAAACCAGAATTGGAAATTTTTTATTACATTTGTATTTCTATGTTGTAGAGATGCTTCCTATGACTTGTAGTAATTCCTTTTTAAGAGAAAGGGAGGTTCATCGGGCTAATGAAACTCACAAGAAACTTCCAGGACTTGAGAGGATAGCATGCAAGTCTCATGAGGTCTCTCCTTAAAGTTATGTAATCCATACAAATCTGCTGGGTGAGAGAGAACATGAATGTTATACCTGTCTGGAAATTATTACAGCACATCCTTCTGAGGGACCTTATGTGAATTATCACTCATAATAATGAAAGCTTTCCAATGTGATCAGCCCAAATAACCCATGCTTGTGTAAATAATGTCTTGTGTTTCTGTAGGAAATCACACAAATTCCCAAGATTACTAAACTGGATTTCAAAGGAGTTCTGCTTCTTTGATCTTTGTATCTGGTATGTCTCTTATAGTCAAAATAGTCTTCCCAGATAAAGTAATACAACATTAAAACAACGTTCTCCAAAAATGAAAATTTAAATATTAGATCCATGTATTGCATCGCTAGTAAATGCCATGGGATGCTTCAATACATTTCTTATATGTCATGAGGGAGATCCTTATTGTGGGACATTGTTTGTAGTGAGATTTGTTAAGAAAAGCAGAAGAATCTGAATTGTATACAACTAAACCTAAAGATTACCCTTCTTCAACTTGTTAAATGAGCAACTAACCCAAGAACCAAGCTAACATAGGTGACTGACCAGTTGTGGTATGAAATGTTTCCCATGGATATAGCTTGTTCTGGTACAGAGTACAGGCATGTAGTAAAAATGGCTAAGGGATGGATGTTTTCAGAATAGCAGCCACCCAAAAAGTAGACCAGTTGTGAATATAAATAGAATGCCTCAGACCTCTGGATTTGCACAGATACACTTGCTTGTAAAAGAATCTACAGATTCAATGAAATTCCAATAAAATTTGTAGTAGCTTTCTGTTTTTTTACTGAAATAAAAGAAGACAAGCCCTGAATTATAAGGGAACACCAAAGAACCCATATTTCCCAAAGAATTCTAAGAAAAGTGGTAATAGTGTGAATAATGTAATAAGAGAATTAATGGGCATCCCATCCAAAAGAACAAAGTGAAGTAATCAAAAATAAACTTGCATAGTTGCATTTATTTGATTTTTGACAAAGGTATGGAAAACAGATATTAGAATACAAATGCTGCTTTGAAATGGACTGCTGTAAGTAGAAAAATGAAAGTAGAACCACCATGTCTCTCTTACCACACCCAAAGCATTTTGAACTGTGTCTAATGGGCATACAGGAAAATAGGATTGAAAAATGACTGAAATTTATTATGTAAAATTTGACACTTTCTAACAGTAAAACAAAAACTGGAAGAGGCTCAAAAGCAAGGTTGGAAAGATGTCTCAGTGGTTAAGTGCACTGGCTGCTCTTTCAAAGGTCCTGAGTTCAATTCCCAGCAACACATGGTGGCTCATAACCACATATAATAGGATCAGATGCCCTCTACTGGCTTGCAGGTATCTATACAGATAGAGCACTTATATATAAAATAACCCTGACCTAAAGCTTTACTACAGAGCAATTGTGATAAAAACTGCATGGTACTGGTATAGAGACAGACAAGTGGACCAATGGAATAGAATTGAAGACCCAGAAATGAACCCACACACCTATGGTCACTTGATCTTCGACAAGGGAGCCAAAACCATCCAGTGGAAGAAAGACAGCATTTTCAACAATTGGTGCTGGCACAACTGGTTGTTATCATGTAGAAGAATGCGAATCGATCCATACTTATCTCCTTGTACTAAGGTCAAATCTAAGTGGATCAAGGAACTTCACATAAAACCAGAGACACTGAAACTTATAGAGGAGAAAGTGGGGAAAAGCCTTGAAGATATGGGCACAGGGGAAAAATTCCTGAACAGAACAGCAATGGCTTGTGCTGTAAGATCGAGAATTGACAAATGGGACCTAATGAAACTCCAAAGTTTCTGCAAGGCAAAAGACACTGTCTATAAGACAAAAAGACCACCAACAGACTGGGAAAGGATCTTTACCTATCCTAAATCAGATAGGGGACTAATATCCAACATATATAAAGAACTCAAGAAGGTGGACCTCAGAAAATCAAATAACCCCCTTAAAAAATGGGGCTCAGAACTGAACAAAGAATTCTCACCTGAGGAATACCGAATGGCAGAGAAGCACCTGAAAAAATGTTCAACATCCTTAATCATCAGGGAAATGCAAATCAAAACAACCCTGAGATTCCACCTCACACCAGTGAGAATGGCTAAGATCAAAAATTCAGGTGACAGCAGATGCTGGCGAGGATGTGGAGAAAGAGGAACACTCCTCCATTGTTGGTGGGATTGCAGGCTTGTACAACCACTCTGGAAATCAGTCTGGCGGTTCCTCAGAAAATTGGACATAGTACTACCGGAGGATCCAGCAATACCTCTCCTGGGCATATATCCAGAAGAAGCCCCAACTGGTAAGAAGGACACATGCTCCACTATGTTCATAGCAGCCTTATTTATAATAGCCAGAAACTGGAAAGAACCCAGATGCCCCTCAACAGAGGAATGGATACAGAAAATGTGGTACATCTACACAATGGAGTACTACTCAGCTATTAAAAAGAATGAATTTATGAAATTCCTAGCCAAATGGATGGACCTGGAGAGCATCATCCTGAGTGAGGTAACACAATCACAAAGGAACTCACACAATATGTACTCACTGATAAGTGGATACTAGCCCAAAACCTAGGATACCCACGATATAAGATACAATTTCCTAAACACATGAAACTCAAGAAAAATGAAGACTGAAGTGTGGACACTATGCCCCTCCTTAGAAGTGGGAACAAAACACCCATGGAAGGAGTTACAGAAACAAAGTATGGAGCTGAGATGAAAGGATGGACCATGTAGAGACTGCCATATCCAGGGATCCACCCCATAATCAGCTTCCAAATGCTGACACCATTGCATACACTAGCAAGATTTTACTGAAAGGACCCAGATGTAGCTGTCTCTTGTGAGACTATGCCGGGGCCTAGCAAACACAGAAGTGGATGCTCACAGTCAGCTAATGGATGGATCACAGGGCTCCCAATGGAGGAGCTAGAGAAAGTACCCAAGGAGCTAAAGGGATCTTCAACCCTATAGGTGGAACAACATTATGAACTAACCAGTACCCCTGAGCTCTTGACTCTAGCTGCATATGTATCAAAAGATGGCCTAGTCGGCCATCACTGGAAAGAGAGGCCCATTGGACACGCAGACTTTGTGTGCCCCGGTACAGGGGAACGCCAGGGCCAAAGGGGGGGAGTGGGTGGGTAGGGGAGTGGGGGTGGGTGGGTAAGGGGGACTTTGGGTATAGCATTGGAAATGTAAATGAGCTAAATACCTAAAAAAAAAAAAAAAAAAAAAAGAAGTGGAAGGAGGCTTCACATATTTAAAAACCTTGCAAATTTTCAAGGGAAAATAAAAAAATAACTTCTAGAACAGCAATCATTCTATTAACAGAATTCCATTAGCACATGACATAATAGCAATAATTGACAGATGGGATTAAATAATATTAAAATGCTTATGAAGAAGAAAAGAAGTAATTGTCAGATCAAGTATATATTATATAGTATGAGAAAAAATCTTTGCAAATTGTACATCTAATAGATGACTAATATTTAGAATATAAACAACACAGAATTAAATATCCATTCTCCAAATAACCCAGTCACTAAATAGGCAAGTTATTTTATTTTATTTTATTCATTCATATCTCATACAATACATCCCATCCATAGCTTCCTCTTCCTTATCCTTCTCCTAGCCCTCCTCTCTTTCCCTTTAGAAAAGAGCAGGCCTCCCAGTGATATCAACTAAACTCCTCATAAAAATATGCAATAAGACTAGTAATATACCCATATATCAAGGCTTGGTGAAGGAATACAGGAACAGGTAATAGGTTCCTGGAGCAGGCAAAAAAAAAAAAAAAAAAAAATCAGAGACAACCCTGCAATCATTGTTGGGAGTCCAACAAAAACCCCAAGCTAAAGAGCCATAGTATGTATTCAGACCCATGCAGGCTCTCTTCATAAATACCACCTTAGTCTCTGTGAAACAGTATGATCCCTTTGGGCCATATTCTCCTGATGTCCTCAACCCCTCAGACTCCTATAATCCTTCCTCCCAATCCTGTGGAGTTCTCCCTGCTCTGTCTAGTGATTGGCTCTGGGTGTGGGCATCTGCTCCAACCAGTGGGTGAAGGAAGCTTCTTTGATAATGACTGGCCCAAGGCACCAATCCTTTAAGTACAGAAGAATATCATTAGAAATAATCTCACTTATTTTGGAAAATGCATTCATATGACCAGATGAATATTCAAGATTTTAAAAAGTAGATTATTTAAAAAGTAGAAATTACCAAAACATGAATAGAACAGATGAAAATTGTGGAGAAGCAAAACAGTGACTCAGCAAAACACAATTATCACCATAGAATGCCAACCCATCACCTCCCCATCTGGAAGGGTGGAAGAAGATAGATAAACGTATAATCCCAGTTGTTCTGGTAAAAATAGAGCACATCCCTTCTGACAGAACAATATTCTTACAAACCTCAAATCTGTTTTATATTTTGATCAGAGCATGACACTTCCATCAGGAAGTGCTCACAAATGAAGAAGAGTTCCAATTTATCACTCCCTACAATTCAGAGGGTTGTAGCTGGGCACCCTCTTGAGAAACAACCTATTATTTAAAAATAAGCTCTCATAGGAGACAAATGAAAGAAAATAATCACAGGTCAAGATGCCTGAGGGCGACCTGCAACAGCATCAGAGTGAGATAGCAGTAGCAGGCAGTCCTGGAAATGAGGACAACCAGATACTGATGAGCTAGGAAGTACAGATGGCAGGAAACTTGGCTCAAGAAATGAAGTATACAGGAAAGGTTGGGGAGAATACACAGGCTCAGAAAGAAAAATATGTCATACTTTCTTTTATTCACAAAATACAGATTAATATAAAAGTCATGGGGTTAGATAGGAGGACGGTTTGAGGTAAGGGAGTGGAAAGCAAGAAAGAGATAATAAAGGCTTATAGAGATGAGTGTGAATGAATTGAACTATTTATGTGTACTAAAAAGACATGGCAATGATCATTATTTTGAAGAAATAATATTCAGTAGTTAAAAGAGAAATTATCATTTGCATGCCACAAAGGACAGAACCAAAATATGTTACATGGTAACACTTCTCCAAGGGGCATTCATGGTATACTTGGGGCCAGTAGAAATTTCTTTAACAATGTAGAACCAAGCAAATAAAAAGATGGTATTTGGAAACACATTGAGGTTTAGCATCCCAAGCTTACATTTGCTAATCTTCTGTACATATATGTAAAGACATCAGTGAAAAAATACTTCTCTATGATTTGACAGTTGGTGTTAAGAAACACCAGAAAATTGTCTTCCCCCGACTCATTGACAACTACCAGGGTATAATGGATGCCGTTTGTTTCTCAACCCAAGCCTATGCAGCTGAGTTGAATAGCTTTGAAATGAGGAATCTGACATCATCTGGTTTGCTTTAGTGATAGTATTCACATTAAAAAGCATTCTGGCTACAATTTATGTCCTATAAATGCACATTCATGAATGAAAATTGTCCAGGAGGTGAAAGAGATCATTGTTTGAATTCTGCTGATAGAAACACCATTGGCCTCTATCATTTATTTCTCATTCCACCTGGTGTGTATACCTGAGTGAATGCTTGTAAGAGCTCCAGCTGGTGTACAATAGAACATTCTACTAAAGAGCAATATGAGCCGCAGGCATCAAAACACACCTGTGCCTCATTTGCGCCATTGAATTTAACACAATCACTATACTACTTTGGTGGACTTGCTGAGCTTCCAGTGTATGTACACAGGACAGATAAAACACCATCAATGTTCCTGCAGAAATTTTCACATCTGAGTATGTTTAAAGTTTGTGTTTCCATAAATGGCTTTTCCCCCTTTTCTGAATTGATCCAGATGATGTTGGAAGCAGAAAAAAAAAAAATCACTGGATCTTTTTATTCCCCATCCCTTAATTCTCTTATGTGTGATAAATAATTCTCAAGCTACCCACTGTGTTGGACCTAAGCAATATGCTAAAGATGAAAGAAAGAGTAAATCATGGCATCTTTCCTAAAGGAGTTCAGTTTCTTCTGAAGGAAGGAAAATTATATAAAAATGTACCTACACAGTTTATTAATTTTAAACCACAACACATTTGCAAACATTTCTGTGAATGTTACCTAGAAAACATGCTATCAATAGTTTCTTGAATTTTTCATAAACTATATCAGAAGAACAGTCAAAATGATTTTTTCATATAAGATTGAAGTCTAAAGAAAAACATCCAAGTGGCCTTTTAAAATCATGCATTTTACTTAATATAGGGTAAATCTAGACAAAATTATTGTGACCATATCTCCGAAGAACACATCTAATTTTATTGTTTGCCCCACCTTAACAACTTACTTGATTTTTCTAGTTACTATTAATATAGGGGAAATTTTATCTAAAAATACAATTTACATCCATGTGGGAAAACATCATAAATAATTTCCAAAAAAATTTAGATTTATTCATAACACCCAGTGGTTTTCAGCCTCTCAGTGTTTGGAAAAAGAGCTTGTCTGTTTACCTATTGTTCACATTGAATGCTGATTCTGACAAAACACTCTCCTTAGTTCTGAGGATCAGGTCATCTCACCATGGCAAGCAGACTACTTGGTGGATAATGCTGACTCCAATAGTACACTTCAAGGTATATTCTTTCCTGGGCATCCTGGCCCATGGGAAGAACTTGCCATTTACTATTCACCTCTCATCTATACCTAGTGAGTCAAGAACTTATTTTTTTTTTAATCCAGGTCAGTTAGTTTCGGCAGAAAACATAATATAAATGGAATTATTCATTATAAGCTTTTTTATTTATTTTTTGCTTCCTTTACTGAGCACAGTGTTTTTTAAGAATTGTCTACATTTTAGAATATACAAGAATACCATACTTTTAAAAAATCACCACAGTTGCTTCACCACAGTTGTTTCTTAGTTCACATTCTGAATTTTTTCTTTCCTTCATTTATCTAAATAATGCTTTAAGCATCACCATACATATTTTTATGGACACATAATCTCACTACTGTTGATTACATGTAAAAGATAAGATTGGAGAGTCTATATAACTTTTTGATAAACCACAAACATATTTTCTGTAGGGGCTACTCATACTCCAGTCTGCATTCTCACTAGTAGTGTGAGATGTTTCCATTTCCTCCCCAAATTTTCTTACATCTGTGGTGGAGTACAACAGTGGTATCATTTAGTATTGCTGTAGAAACATTACATTTGAAGGAACACTCAATGATTTCTAAAGTGGCTGAACCAATCAACCCTCAGATAGATTTTATTCGCCAACATTAGAGAATGACCATAGCTCTTGCCCCATAACCTGCATCTTCTGTTATTTATTTATTTATTTATTTATTTTTAATAATACCCATTCTGATTGTGGTGAGACAGGTAAGGTTACAAAGGAAAGGTCGAGAGCTGTGCTCATATAACTGATCCTTTTTTCCCTAAATCAGTGAATTATAAAGAAAACCTAAAGACTGAAATTTGGGAAATGGACCTTTATGGAGGTAGAATGAAGGACATGGCTATGAGGGAGATAAAAGAGGGTAAAGGGGAACAGTAAAAAGAATATACTACATAGATGTTGGGAAAATGATTGTTAAAGTATTCACATTTACTTCTATTCTACTACTGCTTATGATTACAGTTTTTGTAAGCCTCATAGTCTCCTTTTAAATATTGTATGCTCTCACATATTACATCCCAACAGCAGTCCCCCCTCTTCTCTCAATCTTACTCCCACCTTCTTCCTTCCCATCTACTTCTCTTCTGTTTCCCTTCAGAAAAGGGCAGACCCCCCCACGGATATCAAACATAGCATATCAAGTTGCAACAAAATTAGGTACCTCTCCTCATATGAAGACTGGACAAGGCAACTGAGTAAGAGTTCAAGGGTCTCAAGAGCAAGCAAAAGCATCAATAACAACCCTTACTAACTTTGTTAAGAGTCCCACAAAAAAAAATGATACACAACAATGACATATGCAGATTGCCTATGTTAGACCTATACAGAACCCCTGGTTATTGGTTCATTATATCTGTGTATCTGTGAGAAAGCTCCTGTTAATCATTCTTTGTGTTTTTTTTTTTTTTGTGGTGTCCTTGACTTCTGTGACTCCTATGATCTTTGCTCCCACTCTTCCACAGGATTCCCTCAGCTCTGCCTAATCTTTGACCATGGGTCTCTGGATTTGTTTCCATCAGATGAAGCCTCTCTGATGACAATTGTGTTAAGTACTGATCTATGAGTGTAGCAGAATTCAGCATCATTACATAGACTTTATTATTTCTTTTGACAGTTGTGCTTAGCTCTAGCCTACAGCTTTGTGCCATCTGGCCTCTGATTTCTGGTACTCAAGGTAATGTCTGGGGTGGGCTCCCTCCTGTGATATGGTTGTCTAGCTGGACCAGTCATTGGGGAGCCACTCCCATAATTTATGTGGCAACTTTACTCCAGAATATCACACTGGCAGGAAAAATTGTAGGCAGTATTGGTGCCCCAAGACAACTTAGCCACAAACAATTCTAACCTGTTAATACTTCAAAATCTGTACATTAATTTCAGTGTAAAATATGTTGGGTTTATGTAGGCTTGATTTTTTTTTCAAAACCTACTTTATTTATGGTTCTTATATACTTCAACTTTCCTTCTAATTCACTGACCATAGGTAGAGGAAAATGAAGGGTAATAGTAAAAGGGATTTGTGGACGTGTTTAGAAGTAGTTCCTTAGGGCAATTTCACTCTTTATTGCCAGGATACCAGCAGTCCAGTTCAATGGCAAACACCAAACACAAATCAGTAGCAGCATGATCCAAAAGCAACAGCAAGTCACAGCCTAATCATAGGGAGACAGGGGAAGTGGCCAAAATCAGGCAAAATGCCACAAAAATAAGTTCGTTGGCATGTTAGTCTCTACAAAGTGAAGACCAGCAAAGACCAGTGAAAACCAGTGAAGAACAGAGAAGAACATCAAACATCAGCAAATCACTGCATTGTGTAGCAATGCAACACCATCCTCTTCCTGTTGGTGGGGTTCCATTCATATTCTTTCTAAACATCACCTGCTCTCTCAGCTCTCTCATGTCTGTTTTCAGAAAAAAACATCCTATGGTCTCTGGAAACACCACTCCCAGAAAAACATCCTATAGCTCAACTGAGTTCTTAAAGAGACCAGAAATTTCCACTTTAGTTTTATATATTTTAAATTGGTGCTAAAATAGTAGAATGTTCCTCCTCTTAGTTTTAATGTATACTTAAATAATATTTCACAGTGCTTGCTATGTTTTCAATATGAAATATACTAAATCCTTTCATTTGAACTTGGAAGATTTTAAAATGTGTAATGAAGAAGAATGCTCTGTGATAGTCAAAAGACAACCTTTTTCTCATTACAGAACAAGAAGAATTTTCTTCTGTCCACTTTATCACACCTTTGCCAAAATAGTTGAATATTGTGTTCACCATATTGGGGAACTGACTTTATAAAGAATTCCCTAAGCACCAGTTTTGACCTTACTCAGTCTTTGAGTTCAGAGACCATTTTTCTTGATGGTGTCTGCATTGAGTTAGACTTAAAAGAAATCAGTTACAAAATCAAGGAACGCTTCTTCCATGTGCTTATACAAAAGTTGACTAATGAGTCACCCTGGTACTAATCAAAGGATTCTGGGTACTTTAATTCATTCTTTGAGCATCTTCCAATATTCCTGATCCAGAAAAATGCTCTACTTCATCCCTGATTGCTTTTTAGTCTACTTCATGTTCTCTTATCTGTACTTCACACACTCCTTTTCCTTATGCATAATTTTTTTCTAGAAAATGTCTTGACATTACATACTCCTTTTTTGTCATAGGTCAATACAGTTTTCTAGTGAAATTTGACAATGTACTTTTTTGAATAAATATACCTTTGTTATCGTTTTTTAAATCACACATATATGTTTAAAATAACTATGTTCCTATCAAGGACAAAAACACAGTGCCCTACCCTGAAGTTAAGAATATTTCATGTTCTACCCTGAAGTTAAGAATATTTCATGTTGTTGTTTTTTTTTTTCCACTGTATATATCCAGAGCTCTGTCTCTGCCTCATAAAACTGCTCCCACCACCTCATCCTTCTCCTCTGAGAGAAGGGAGGCCCCCATGGATATTCCCACACCCTGGCACACCATGTCTCTGCAGGACAGACATGAAAATTCACACATACTGGCAACAGCCTTATTGAGAGCCCTCACTCCAATTGTCAGGACCCACATGAAGACCAAACTGCACATCTGCTACATACATGCAGGGGGAATATTGGCCCAGCCCATGTATGTTCTTTTGTTGATGGTTCTCTTGAGAGCCCCAAGGGTACAGATTTGTTAACTCTATTTTTCTTTCTATGGAGTTCCTATCTCCTCTGTGGGCCTGCAGTCCTTCCACTTATTTTTCCATGAGAGTCCCCAAGCCTCATTCACTGTTTGGCTATGGGTGTCTGTATCTGTCTGAGTCAGCTTCTGGGTGGAGCCACTCAAAGAACCTTTATGCTAGGCTCCTGTCTGCAAGCATAAATGGCCTAGTAGGCCATCAGTGGAAAGAAAGGCCCATTGGTCGTGCAAACTTTATATGCCTCAGTACAGGGGAACGCCAGGGCCAAGAAGTAGGAGTGGGAGGGTGGGGGAGTGGGTGGGGGAGCATGTGGGGGACTTTTGGGATAGCATTGGAAATGTAAATGAAATAAATACCTAATAAAAAATAAAATAACAACAACAACAAAAAAAGAGAGTATCATTAATAGTGTCAGGAATTGGTGCTTGTCCTTGAGATGGGTCTCAAGTGGGTCCAGTTATTACTTTGCCATTCCCCCAGTCTCTGTTTCACTCCCTTCTGTCCATTTCTTGTAAGCAGGATAAATTTGGTGTTGAAAGATTTGTGGGTGGGTTGATGTCCTTATAGTTCCATGGGGTTCTGCCTGGCTAGAGGATGTGACTTCTTCAGGTCCCAAATCCTCACCACTGTGATTCTCAACTAAGGTCACCCACAGTAATTCTTGGGAGCTGCCCTTATCCCAGGTCTCTGACAAGTCCTCAAGATGCTCACCCCCTCAAACCCTGACAACTGAAGGTTTCCATTCATTATCATGGCCATTTGCCCATCTTCCCTGTCTCTCCCGATGCCTGATACTAACTTCCTATTCCCTCCTCATTTTCTCTCCCATTCAGTTCCCTTCCTCCATTTCCCTTGTACAAATATTTTATTCCCCCGTCTGAGTGAGATTTAAGCATATACCCTCACCATTCCTTATTTACTTTCTTTGGGTCTGTGCAGTAAAGTGTGAGTATATTTTATCTTATGGAAAATGTTCACTTATAAGTGAGTACATACCATACATGTCCTTTGGTGTCTAGATTACATCATTCAGGATGATATTCAATCCATTTGCCTGCAAAATTCATGATGGCTTTGTTTTTAATAGCTGAATAGTATTCCATTGTACCACATATTCTTTATTTATTATTATTCAAGTGAGGACAATCTAGGTTGTTTCCAGTTTCTGTATTTTATGAATAAATTTTCTATGAACATTGTTGAGCAAGTGTCCCTAGGTATAGTAGGGCATGTTTTGGATATATTACCATGAGTGATATAGTTGTGTCTTGAGGGAGAACTATTCCTAGGTTTCTGAGAAAATGCCAAATTTATTTCTAAAGTGGTTGTAGAAGTCTGCAGTCCCACCACCAATGAAGAAATATTCCCCTTGTTCTATATTATAGCCAGAGTGTGTTTTTGTTCTTAGCCCTTATGATTGGTATAGGGTGGAATCTCAGAGTTGTTTTCATTTGCATTTCCCTGATGAATAAGTACTTTGAACATTTCTTTAAGCTTCTCATCAATTTGAGATTCCCCGATTGAGAATTCTCTGCTTAGCTCTGTACCCCATTTTTAATTGGGAAATTTGGGTTATTTTCTAAGTTCTTGAATTTTTTAATTCTATTTTATATTTTAATGAATCACTATGAGATGTAGGGTTTGTAAAGATCCTTTCCTTATTTGTTGGCTATCATTTTGTCCTATTGACAGTGGCCTTTGCCTTAGAGAAAATTTTGAGTTTCATGAGGTTTCATTTATCAATTGTTGATCTTAGAGCCTGAGCCATTGGTGTTCTATTCAGGAATTTGTCTCATGTACCAATGAGTTAAGGGCAGTTCCCTACTTTGTGTTCAATTAGATTTAGTATGTTGGGTTTTATTCTGTGGTCTTTGATCTACTTGGAATTGAGATTTGTGCATGGTCATAGTTATGACTCCATTTGCATTCTTCTACATGCAGACATCCAGTAAGACAAGCATCATTTGTTGAAGATGCTTCGTTATTTCCATTGTATGTTTTGCATTCTTTGTCAAAAAACAAGTGTCCATACATATGTGGGTTTATGTCTAGATCTTCAAATCAATTCCCTTGATTAACCTGTCTGTTCATATACTGATGGCATTGCTCTGCAGTACAATCAGAGATGTACAACTCCCCTAATTTCTTTCTCAGCCTGTTTATCCTTTGTATAAATAAAGGATACACATTGATTTGAGATAATTTTCTTATCCAGCCACTTTGGTTTGTCAGTTTGAGAAGTTCTCTGGTAGAATTTTTGGGGTTGCTTATGTATACTATCTTATCATCTGCAAATAGTGATATTTTTATTTATTCATTACCAATTGTATCCCCTTGATCTCTTTTTGTTGTTTTATTGTTCTAGCTAACACTTTGAGTACTATATTGAATAGATATGGGGAGAATGGAATCCATGTCTTGTCCTCAATTTCAATGGGATTGCTTCAAGTATGTTTCCATTTAATTTGATATTGGCTGTTGTTTTGTAGTAAATTGATTTTTATTA
Source organism: Mus musculus (assembly GCF_000001635.26). Taxonomy (NCBI): domain Eukaryota; kingdom Metazoa; phylum Chordata; class Mammalia; order Rodentia; family Muridae; genus Mus; species Mus musculus. The sequence goes on from NC_000086.7 coordinate 132,546,547, forward strand.
TGTTTATGTATGGACTTTGAATTCCTGATCTCTCTAATACTTTTAACATGAAGGGGTGTTGTAATTTGTCAAAGGCTTTTTCTGCATCTATAAGGATGATCATGTGATTTTTTTTTCTTTGAGTTTGTTTATATAGTGGACTATGTTAATGGATTTTGGAATATTGAATCAAACTTGCATCACCGGGATGAATCATACTCAATCGTGGTAAATGATGGTTTTTTATATGCTCTTGGATTTGTTTTGCAAGAATTTTATTGAGTAGTTTTGCATCAATATTCACGAGGGAAATTGGTATGAAGTTCCCTTTGTTTTGTTGGATCCTTGTGTGGTTTAGGAATCAGTAATTTTGGCTTCATAGAATGAGTTAGGTAGTGTTCCTTCTGTTTCTATTTTATGGAAGAATTTGAGGAAGATTAGGATCAAGTATTTTTGAAGGTCTGGCAGAATTCTACACTAAATCCATCTGGCCCTGGGCTTTTTTGTTTTTGTTTTTTGCTTTTTTTTTTTTTTTTTTTTTGGTTTGATGATTTCTTCTATTTCCTTGTGCAATATTGGCCTGTTTAGATAGTTTAACTGCTCTTGATTTAACTTTGGTATGTGGCATCTGTCTTGAAAACCATCCATTTCATCTAGATTTTCCAGTTTTGTTGAGTATAGGCTTTTTTAGTAGGATCTAATATATATATATATATGTATATATACTTCCATTTCTGTTGTTGTTCTTTGTTTTATTTTCTTTGTTTCTTTTTTATTAGATATTTTCCCAATTTACATTTCAAATGCTATCCCAAAAGTTCCCTATACCCTCCCCCAACCCTGCTCTCTCCCCCACCCACTCCTACCTCCCAGCCCCCAGCATTCCCCCGTACTGGGGCATATAAAGTATGCAAGACTCTTGGTTGTCTTTGAGCATGATTTTGATTATTTCTTGCCTTCTACTACTCTTGGGTGAGTTTGATTCTTTTTGTTCTAGACCTCTCAGGTGTGCTGTTAAGTTATAAGTGTAAGAACTCTCCAGTTTCTTTACTAGGGTACTCTGTGCCATGAACTTTTCCTCTTAGCACTGTTTTCATTGGGTCCCATAAGTTTGGGTATCCTGTGTCAACATTTTCATTAAATTCCAGGAAGTCTTTAATTTCTTTATTTCTTCCCTGACCAACTAACATTCATTATAGTATAGAGTTTTTCAGTATAGTAGTTTTTGCTGTTATTGAAGACCAACCTTAAGCCATGGTGATTTGATAGGATGCATGATATTATTTCTGTCTTCTACTTATCTGCTGAGGGCTGTTTTGTGACCAATTATATGGTTGATTTTGGAGAAGGTACCATGAAGTGCTGAGAAGAAAGTGGAGTCTTTTGTTTTAGGGTAAAATGGTTACATTCATATGAAAGACAAAAGTAAATTTCAAATACTGCAAAATATTGCCTTAGAGGGAGCAGCAGTGTCAATAGGCCAGACACCCTGGAGATCCCAGGGACTGGAACACAAACCAAAGAATACATATGGAGTGACCCATGATGCTGGTCACATATGTGGCAGAGGATGGCCTTGTTGGACATCAGTTGGAGGAGAGGTCCTTGGGCCTGAGGGTGTTCAATGCCCCAGTATAGGGGAATGCCAGGGAGTGGGTGGGAGGAGCACCCTCATAGAGGCAGGGGGAGTGGTGGGATAGAGGGTTTCTGAAAGGGAGACCTGGAAAGGGGAAAACATGTGAAATGTAAATAAAGAAAATATCCAATAAAATAATTTAATTTGTAGATTCTATCATTTTCTATAACTTTGATGACATTATATTAAGTGAAATAAAGGACAAACATATTCTTTATGAGAAAAAAATTGAATGCATAGAAGCAAGGAGTAAAATTTTGGTTAGTAGAGGCTGAAGTCATGAGCCCTCTTGGAGGAGTGATAATCAAAGGACAAAATATTAATTATAATAACAAGATCTATACTCCAACATGGTGACTATAGCAACAATGTAATCTATTCTGGAGAACTGTTGAGATTATATTTTAAGTGTTCTCGCCACTAGAAATGACAAGTGTGAAAGATAATGTGTTAATATATTAATTAACTCAATTTGGTCATCCCACAAAGTGTGTATGTTTTGAAAGAGCATGTTGTACATGATAAATACATAGAATATTTATCTAATTCAAATGATTAATAAAAATAGTTACTAAATGTATCACATAAGCATCTAGACTATTAAATTCCATAGTACTGCTAGAAGGCTTTTATGGCAGTTGTGGAAAAGCAAGTTTCATTCTTTTAGAACTCACATAGTATGAACTAAATGAACATATCTTCTACAGAAAGCACCTGGTCTCATACTTTGTTATAGTAATTCATCCTGAATTCACATAGTGCTGAAAACAACAAAATAGACAGAAATCTGCTACTGTTTGAGCATGGGGAATTTTTTTTATTATTATTATATGTTAGTAAGTACACTGTAGCTGTCTTCAGACACTCCAGAAGAGGGGGTCAGATCTTGTTACGGATGGTTGTGAGCCACCATGTGGTTGCTGGGATTTGAACTCTGGACCTTCGGAAGAACAGTTGGGTGCTCTTACCCACTGAGCCATCTCACCAGCCCCACATGGGGAATCTTAAGACATTAAAGATTACTGAGTAAGAAGACACTAGTTGCACTTTTAACAGGGGGTTTTAGTCTATTTAAGCATTCCCCTTGAAGGTGATTATGGCTCCCCAATAGTTCTCTTGGTTTCCAATGTTAAAACGGAACACTTGCTCTCATACATCTTCATACTAAAGTCTAAACAAATATGAACAACTGATTTAAAACTTAATTCATTATATCTATGTGTTGAAATACAGCTCTTGGTAACCCAATCACAAAAGAAGTCACTTGATATGCACTCACTAATAAGTGGATATTAGCCCAGAAACCTAGAATACCCAAGATACCACTTCCTAAATACAAGAAAATCAAGAAGGAAGATCAACTTGTGGATACTTTGTTCCTCCCTAGAATAGGGAATAAAATATCCATGGAAGGAGTTGCAGAGATAAAGATTAGAGCTAAGACAAAAGGATGGACGATACAGAGACTGCCCCATCCAGGGGTCCATCTCATAACCAGCCACCAAATGCAGACACTACTGCATATGCCAGCAACATTTTGCTGAAAGGACCCTGTTATAGCTGTCTCCTGTGAGGCTTTGCCAGTGCCTGGCAAATACAGAAGTGAATGCTCACAGTCAACTATAGGATGGAACACAGGGCCCCCATTGTAGGAGCTAGAGAAATTACCCAAGAGCTGAAGGTGTCTGCAACCCTATAGGTGGAACAACAATATGAAATAATCAGTACCCCCAGAAATCATGTCTCTAGCTGCATATGTAGCAAAAGATGGCCTAGTTGGCCATCATTGGAAAGAGAGGACCCTTGGTCTAGCAAACTTTATATGCCCCAGTACAGGGGAAAGCCAGGGCCAAGAACTGGGAGTGGGTAGGGGAGCAGGGCAGGGGGGGAGGGTATAGGGGACTTTTGGGATAGCATTTGAAAGTTAAATGAAGAAAATATCTAATTAAAAAAGCCAAAAATAAAAAAAAAGAAATACATCTCTTTGCTCTTTAATTATGCTGATTTATATGAGAAATATGCTCTATATCCTCTGCTACTTGAAGATTCCCAGTTCTCACTGATTTGGGGTAGGTTATGGAATCAGCCTTGCTGAAAGGGGACAGTGGAGATGAGAGGTTATATTCCTGCTTCACTTCCAGTTTGCTCTCTGCTTGCTTCCTATTTCTTGGTTTCCTAGTACTGTGACTGATTATGCTTTTCACCAGCAGTCCTTCCTCCTGATCCATTGTAGATTCTCTTTCTGGAACAGAAAATAAACCTTTTCTTTCATAAGTTGCTCTTGGTCATCACATCTTGCCACATTATTAGACAGTAAATAACACATATATTAAAGTGTGAATGATTATAAATTCAGTGATCTCTTTAGGAGAAAGCTGTTCATACTACCTACCCTTCATGAAATCTCCTCTGCTTATACATATCTTAAAATGTATATTCTGATATTCATTTTTAAACACATATGTGTTATGGCTAATATCAGTTGTCAACTCAGTAGGAATTAGAACCATCTTTGAAAAATCCCATGGGAACATCTGTGAATGATTTCTTTGATTATATCAGATGAAATGGTAACCTTCAGCTTAAACATGGGCAGTAACTTTTATACCTGGTTTGTATATGAAGAGTCCCCTATGGAATTTTTTTTGCCTGCTTACCTTCACCTCTGACTGGCCTTTGTCTCTTCTCTGTTGCTCCTCTGACTACTGCTGCTGAAACATTTTTTGACTTGTTTTCCTAGTCTAAAATTCTTCTCATGAAATTGGCAAAAAATATATTTTGTATTTGTGTTTAACTTTGATAGCACTTATAGAAGTCAAGAAAGTAGAAACAGAACATTAACCTATGGATAGAAATGTCTTAATAAAGATAATAGTAGACACAAGTTGTTACGAAAGTGGAATGTGACAGTACTTAGGAAAATTTAAGTAGGAAGTTGAATAAGAGGGTAAAGCATAAAATGGGGTCTAAGTAGGAGGATAACTAACAATAAACACATCTGAAAAAGGCATGTGAGAACTCACTGCTTTAGAATGTTCCAAAAACATTTTAAATAAAAAGTCTAATTGTAGTGAACTTATACTGAGTGAAGAGAGAATGCATTCCTCCAAGAAGACATAAATTAGCAAAAAAAAAAAAAAAAAAAAAAAAAAACCCAACCAACCAACCAAACAAAAAAAACCAAACCTAATGCAAGACATGGAATAATACATCCCTTAGCCCTCTTCTTCAGGGAAATTCCTTAACCACTGCCTGCAGCCCCAAGCAATACAAGCTATTTCTGCTATTCTTGCTTTTCTACCATATATTTATGTTGAGACCCCATTTTTGAAGACAGCACTCAGACAATAAAATACAGAGAAATTTAGTGGCTACTGAACTCGAATCTTCTTCCCAACTTCCTATTATTCAAGATACTCCAGGGCAGTATGCAGACTTTTAAGAGATAAAAGTTATCAATAGTATTATTCAGTTGTGTACCTGTGAATTACTATAATGACCCTTCTGGCAAGATATGCCCATTCATACATGAAGTTCATAAGGATCAGAATTAGCATTCTGGTTGAATTTAAGGGGTATTTCTCAAGGAAGAAACACATACCTGGTACTGAAAACCTGGTTAAGAATCTCTGACTGGCAATACAAAAGGTTAGGGAAGAATCTATACTATAATTTTGCTGAATAAATATACACTGAAAGTGCCAACTAAATACTTATTTCTAAATCTCTATATTAGTGCAGCTTTCATCTTTTATTAGAGAATAGCGTTTGTTTGCAGTGGACAAAGTTTAAGACAGAGACACACAAGTGGGAGAAGTGCAGAGAAAAAGTGGCTGAACTATATGACCATGAAATTTGTCATCAATAGCATATCTCAACCAAGGCCAGGAAACAGGATTAGAGGGGCTGGGAAGATTGTAGTAGTCAGAGAATAGGACATATTTATGTGTACATGACAGGGATATTGTTGTGTGTACATTTACAAAAATTAATTTATTTAATATTTCAGCATGAATGGGGCAGGACTCAAGACAACTCAACATTAACTGAGGAGCTATTGGAAGTTGAAGCTGCTGGAAGGAAAAAGAGTCAGTGTTCTACAGAAAGCTCACTCTTGTTAGGCTGCACATGCTCCACTGGATAAGTTTACATCTATGTTCATACATACACAATACTTGGATTCTGAAAATCATTTTTAAAATAATAGAATATGAAGTTTTGTGAAGACTGTTGATGGGATATGCAGAAGAAATCATGATAATGAGGAAAAATAAGACTAGAGTAAATTTGTACATGTATAAAAGTATCAAAGAAAATATTTTTAGAAACATCACTTTCATGTGTGAATATTTATCCTGAAAGTTTTAGATTCGAATGTCATATAAGCCCTTTATGGAGAAAATGTTTTGTGAGTAAATTAGTTTTTAACTTGAGATCACAAAACTCTGACATTTTTCCATTTCCTAATACCTTATAGTAACATACTATAGGAGTTCTTTTGTTAAAATATTTACTTAATTTTTGTGTATGTATGTACGTATGTATGTACGTATGTATGTATGTATATATGTGTGTATGTATGCCTGAGTATATATGTATGTACAATATACAAGGATAGCATCTCTCCATCTTCTTTGTCACCATACAGGAGAGAAGTGATAGGGCCAGCTCTGGCAGGCTCATATCCTAGGGACCTACTCACTCTCAATACCCACAACGTGCATTCTCTGTAGTACTGCAGCTAGGGGTGGGTTCAGCTTTCCTGCTCTCATACCCTCATGGCCAGGTCTCTGGTGATGACCAGGTGAGGAGTGGGCTCAGTTCTGCACAGCCCTCAGACATCAACATGTCCCCTGGTAGCAGCCCAGACCAGGGATATATGCATGGCTTTTGGTGGTAACAGACTACCCCTGCTGCTGCAGGGCCACAGTCCCATACTTGGCACAGAGTGACAGTGCAGTCCAGGACCTTACCATGGTCTTAGATGGAATCAGTGACTCTTCATGTTGGGCTCTTCCTCAGTAACATCCTGCCTTTCTTTATGGAGCCCACATCCTTCTGTTTCTCTTTGTCTTCCATTTCTCCACCACTAACTTATCTTTCTTTGTGATTCCCATGGTATTCTCTGAGTGGTGGGGGTCTTCTTAGGAATGGTCTCAGGAGTGCTATGCCCCACATGTCTATTACAGCACAAGGCAGGGGTCCTCTTGGCCAGTGTCTGCCCCCTCCCCTGGCCTTTGTGGTTCTGGACTGATGATCATCTCAGGCTAGATTCATGTCCAGGCCTCATGCCACCAGTCTTTTGATCCCCTAAGGCTTTCTCCTCACTCAGGCCAGCTCAGTGTCTCCAAATGAGTGTCCATTCTTTCAGCCTCACTCATATCCAGGGTCAGTAATCCTAGGCCAGGTTCTTGTAGTCTCCAGCTTCCTCCCCTTCCTGGGAGCATGTCTGGGCGTGTGTGGCGTTGGACCTATGGTTTGCTCAGGCTAGCACCCTATCTGAGCTCCCTAGTGCCAGCCTGGTTATTGTCTTAGGCTTGCTTTTTACAGGGAATGTTAGACTGCTAGTCATTCAGGTATTTATAAGTCAGGAAACTGAGCACATACATGGCCTCTCTCCTCTCTACCACCTACTGTTGCACATGTGACACAGCAGCCACACCTGCAATGCTTCTAGGACAGGACCTATAACTGTGTAATGGTGTCTAACCTTTAAGTATGTTTTTATCAAACACAGGCTTATTTTTAACCATCAGTGTTAGAGATGAAGGTGATAAGCCTTAAAGTAATTAAATCAATGTCAATGAAGTATCCTTATGAACAAGCATGCCCTCTGCTACAAGTTGAAGCAAAGAGAAATTATTGGGAAAGTTTTGAAGAAATGTTCAATTCTCTATTAAAATTGGTGTGTGTTGTAAAGCACTTGGTTCAAACAAAAGCTTCCCATAGCCATGCTTTTCTCCACCACTACTAGTCACCATTCTTATTAGTGCACATAATAGGATGTGGGTTGTAATTATTCTTCAAGGGTAAATATTTAACATGACTATATAGATGTGATACTTTTCAGAACGCTAGGGTAATTTAGTCAATAATTACTTCAGTGCACTCAGTAGTGCTTTAGTGCAATGAAAGCACTAAAGTGAGTCCCTGGTGTGTATTCTGAACTTCAAGGCATAATATGCTCACAGGAGGCCCAGGAGAGCATGTGAATAGGGCTCCAGAAGAAATGCACATTGTTTTTAAATTTTCCATGTATTCTCTTGTAGATTATATCACAAATGTAGTTTCCACTTCTTCCTATCCTCCCAGTTCTGCTCTTCTCTTTTCCTCACCCCACCTTCTACCCATCCTCCATTTCTCTTCAGAAGATGGCAGGCATATAAAGTTGCCATAATAGGCACCTTCTTTGTATTAAACATGGATGAGACAACCTAGTACAAGGAAAAGGGTTCAAAAAGCAGGCAGAGGAGTCAGAGAAAGACTCTACACTCACTGTCAGGTATTCTACAATAAGACCAAGCTACACAACTGTAACATATATGCAGAGGGCCTAGGTAAGGCCCATGCAAGTTTTCTGGCTGTCTGTTCAGCCTCCTATGTGCACCTATGGGTCCAGGTTAGTTGATTCTGTAGGGTATTTTTCTGGTGTCCTTAAACTTTCTGGCTCCTATAATCCTTCCTACCCATACTTCACAGTATTCCATTAGCTCCACCTAATATTTGGTTTTTAGTCTCTGCATCTGTTTCAATCAATGGCTGGATACAGCCTATCTGGTGACAGTTTATCTAGGCAGCTGTCTATGAGTATAGCAGAATATTATTGTGAATATTTCCACTTTATTTTGCTAGTTATATTTGGTTCTATCTTACATCTCTGGGTTATCCAGCTTCTAGGTTCTGGCCCTACAGGCAGTATAATGGATGGGCTCACTCTCATAGCATGGATATCAAGCTGAACACTGTATTACTTACTTATGAGTGAATATTAGAAGGGTATTAGAGGCTATCCATGCTACAGTTCATAGATCCAGAGAAGCTAGGTGACAAGGAATGCTCAAGAGTGGCAGGCCATTGATTTTCAAGGAACGAGGAAATAGAATTGACATTATGGCTGGACTGGCACGAGTAGGGATAGGAACAGAGGGATCAGGTTGGAGATGATGGGGGTCAAAGTACTGGAAGAAACACCTGGAACTGGGGGAATGTCAGAGATGAGTTATAGACCTAGTACAATGGAAACTCCCAGGAATTGATGAAGATGACTCTAGCAAAGACACCTAGCAATGGAGGATTTCAAGCATGAATAGGCCATAT